>NC_137890.1:39836048-39964502 GCF_963455335.1 Martes martes | reverse complement strand
ATCCCCACAAGTAGGCAGAGAGGCAGGCAGAGAGAGAGGGAGAAGGAGGCTCCCTTGCAAAGCAGAGAGTCGGATATGGGGCTCGATCCCAGGACCCTGGTATCATGACCTGAGCCAAAGGCAGAGACTTAACCCACTGAGCCACCCAGGCACCCCTCAATAAGCATTCTTTTATCCTGGTTAGGGGTCCTATTGGGGTGTGTATTTTGCAACTTGGATACACTGAAGTCCAAAATCTCCTACCTAGAGGTACTATACTTTTTCAGCAGTTATTTTATCTTTTCAAGTCTATGGATTTGTGAAGATTTAGTGAGATAACATTTTTTTCATGCCAATTAGATTTAAAAAAAAAAGACTTACTTTTCTCTTTAAGATTTATAAGAGAAGTTGAAAAAAAATATTCCTAGAACTTGTACTTTCATTAGACTGCAGAAATTTTCTTGTGAAAAACCCGAACTGTGACAGAGGTGAGATTAATGTCATAAGCACTAGTACCACAGAGACTCCAAAGTGCTTAAATCCAGGTCTGTCCCTTATAAACTGTATGCCAATGGAAAGATGTTCTAACCCCAATGAACGTCAATTTCCTCATCTGTAAAATGCAGATAAAAGCATCTTTCTTATATGGTTATTGTGAGGAATATATATTTTGGGCCTTTTTTTTTAACATCTATAAGTCACATGTAGTTATTAAATTGTGACCAGTATTATTATTGAATTAAAACAAGGTGCTTTCTTCTATTCTACTATTGCTAGTAAGTAAGTAAGCTAGGAAGAATGTCTTCCTAAAGCAGTCTTTCTGATTTCAAAGGCCTACAGAGGCAAGCAGTATAAATAGGGTGAATCTGAAGTGCAAAATGATATAAAAAGGGATGAAGAATGCATAAACTGAAAGTGTAGGCCCACTGAGAATCTTTTCAAATTGAAAAACTTTTAAATGCTAGTTTGACCAAACAAATCAAATCTGTAGCATTAATCTGGCCCATTGTTCCCATTATTAAGTGGCTTAACATGTTGCATAAGGGAGTTAGAGTGTAAAACAAATAACTTTGTTCTCTATAGCATTTTTTTTTTTTTCGTTTTTGGCCCAGGGAAAATGTTACCATGTGTTAGTAATTACATTGTATATTCTTCAAAGATGTGTGGCCCTGGAGGTTGAAAAATCATTTCAGAAATCGCACATCTAGTGATTCTAAACCCACATAATAACTTTTGGAAGAATTGTTGTTGGTAGGTGACTTATATCATTTTTTTATTTTTTGCAGTGGGAATTAAAATCAAAACAAACATACGAGAAATCTATATACTTGTCACTTCTTTTTATTTATTTATTTATTTATTTTCAGTGTTCCAAGATTCATCGTTTATGCACCACACCCAATGCTCCATGCAATACATGCCCTCCATAATACCCATCACCAGGCTCGCCCAACCCCCTACCCAAAACCCTCCCCTCCAAAACCCTCCAAATACTCCCCTCCAAAACCCTCAGTTTGTTTCTCAGAGTCCACTGTCTCTCATGGTTTGTCTCCCCCTACGGTTCCCCCAACTCACTTCTCCTCTCAAACTCCCAATGTCCTCCGTGTTATTCCTTATTCTCCACAAGTAAGTGAAACCATATGATAATTGACTCTCTCTGCTTGACTTACTTGTATGCTCCCTTTGAGGTCAGTCCTAATTCAAGACCAAGGAAAAAGCATGGAAAGCAAAAGAAAGGTTTGCATGCCCTAATGTGATGAGGACACATCATACTCCACACATTACTCAAATATCAAAAGTATGTATATATTAAAATACAATTTTTGATGTTGCCTTTATTTCAGGAAAGTGAATTTGCTCTTAGTTTTCTCAAACTGATCTATTTCTAATTTAATCAACTCCCAGGCAACTTTTCCTTCCATTAGATAAACCTGGAAATTTTTTAATCTTCAATTAATCTTTTGTTGTGTACATCGGGTATGCTGAGAGCTACAGAGGAAATCTCACAACTCAAAATCTAGCCCCTTCGCATGGCCCAGGAGCTCTCTGTACTTCCATGGTCTGTTTCTTCCCAGTAATCTACAACAGATTTTTCTTTCTCTCTTTTTTTTAAAGATTTTATTTATTTATTTGACAGAGAGATCACAAGTAGGCAGAGAGGCAGGGAGAGAGAGAGGGGGAAACAGGCTTCCCACGAGCAGACAGCACGATGCGGGGCTTGATCCTAGGACCCTGAGATCATGACCTGAGCCGAAGGCAGAGGCTTAACCCACTGAGCCACCCAGGCGCCCCTGCAACAGATTTTTCAAAACCTCTCACCTTCATGAAATCTCCAAACCCATTGCTCTACTCTGACTTAAGAATTTCACTTTCTACTTCACAATAAAGGAAAGGAGAGGTTCTCAAAGAATAGTCAACTTCAAAAGCCTTAATTAGGGGAATTCATCCAGTTCCCTCTTCCCACCCAACATACCCTCTTACTCACCTCCTGACATAAACAACCAAACAAAAACAACTAGAGATAAAGAAAGTCTATGGCTTCTAAATAAACTGGTAGTAACAAAGCTTCTCTTTTGTTTGCAAATTGAATGAGATGATGCTTGTTAAAAGTTACTATTGTTCTATCTAATCCTTGAGATTGATAGGGATGTTGTTGACTTTTCTAAGATCTTCTGGGCTTCTCACAATCATGGCACCTCATGAATGGTTGCCTGAATAGATTACTGTCCAAGTATAAACACCAGAAATACCTAGGTATATCTTGAAAGACAAAAATATACAAGACTCTTTAGTTGATATATAATTCCCTGAATATGATCTGAAACAGAATATTCTGAAGTTTAAATCTAAATTGGGTAGCTCAGAAGCAAAACATAAAATGTCTCCTTAGAAATAAAGTAGATGCAATCATTAACTCAATTGCAGGAAAGATTCTATTAAAAGATGAAAAATACTGAATTAGGTTGTCTATTTTTTGTCCAGCTGATTTATTATTATAATATTATTCCTTTTACTTTTACTTTTACTTCTCTCTTTTCAAATCACATGGACATTTCCATGAAGTAGCAGGAAGCCCTGTTTCCCCAAGTTCCTTCTTAATTTCATCATTTTTGCCACATGTAACAAACAGGAGAAATACCAGGCAATTTTCCCATTGGAAGCTTCTAATTCAATAGTTATTCATTTAAAGGGTAGCAGGGGGGTGAGCGAGGAAGGAAAAAAAGAAACAAAATAAGGAAAAATGGAAAAGGAAATGAAAAAGAAGTAGAGAAAATAAGGAGACATGGAAATGCTAGAAAGATATAAGTAGACTCAGCTTGTAAAATGGGGAATGGAGAAATTTATACCCAGATTTGTTTTCAGACAGATCATGTGTCCTTGAGGAGTGGCAGAATGCTATTTCCCTTTTTCATTCTACATAGCCTCCACTCTGTTCTGTTTCAGGTGGTCACTGAAAAATTATATTTACTTACCAACCAAGTAATCCAACAGCATAAGTAGAGGTCTTCTCTCACTGAATTGCCTTAAGGTATGAATTAAAATATAAACCTGTAAAATATCAATAAAGCTGACATAAAACTTTTTGTTCCCAAAGATAGAAAGCAAAAAGAGCATGGCCTTAGGGTAATATACTATGCCTAAAGGCTAACTGAGTCTCCTGCCACACATTATATTGGAGTGTTATTACATTTTGTCTATTAAAGGCATAGTGCCCTTGGGATTTTACAGGGTTTTGAACATAAATCCTTCTGCAGTTCAAATTTAGTTGATGCAGAAGTATATACCATGACTCTAATGCTCATGAGCGGGACAAAATACCAAATCATTTCTTGAGATGCCTAATGTGAGTGTCAAATTACCAGCCTCCACCAAGCAAACGGGAATGCTAATTAAAAGGGTAGGACATGTTCCAGTCGTTCTAATCAAAGAGAGCTTAATCCTTCCATAAGCTGGCTGGCTTTGTTGGAGGAAATTCTGAACAACCTTGTTACTTTTGATAACTGTAAGCCACTGACTCATGGCCCCTTGACAGCTAGCTGAGCATGTAATAACATTTCTCTGTATTTGGGGACTGGCTTAGCTGGCTTTATAATAGATTATTGTGGATGTTAAAGTGAAATGTTAGTCTTTCTTTAAAGCTCGGTATTCCCCAGTAATTAAGGTTATAAAAAGGGCACTGAGCACAATATAGTTTCAAGGTCGCCAAACACAGATATAACAGCCTTCGGTTTGTGTAAATAAGGTATTAACCATAGGTTTATTCTGTGACTGTGTCATGAAAAATAGGTTTTTCAAGAGCAGTTTGATGGGAAACTATTTTGAGGTGAATTTAAAAATGTCTTTTTTTTTTCCCTTTTAGTTCCAAAGAAATTAACGAATAGAAGGAAAAACAAGTGACATTACAAAAAGGCAGAAAAAAGGAAAAAAAAAATATATATATATATTTAAAAGTTGAATGCTATCAGTTAAAGAGAAAAACCAGATACCAGAGCGGAGTTCCATCCCAATACATTTGAGGTTATTGGGCATCACAAGAACCTTGGAGAAATCACAACCTTTGGTATGAAAATGTCTACAGAGACCACACAAACAAGGATTTCACTTTAACTTTCAAGGCAGTGACAGTTATTGGCTATTTGTGTTTCCAATTCATTGTAAATGGAAAAAGTTAAAGAAAAAGTTCCCCCAAGAGAGCCATTTAACTACTTATGTCAAAGGAAGAAATTGATACAGTTTCACTGGACTTTTGAGTTTTGATATTCACTCACCATTTGAATCAGATCTTTAGGCTCATCGTTACAATAGGGAGAAGCGTTACATCATGTGTTCTGTAAGAAATACTTCTTTGTGGTGTTCAATTGCCATATGATTTGAGATGAAGAAAGGGAGGAAATATTTTCTATTTAAGTATTATAAAGGTAAAACAACTTCTTCTAGAGCAAAAAAGTCACACTAATGGTATAGATTTCTATTGCAGAAGGGTCCTAGAGTTGGGAAAGCATAATTTATAGTGTCAGTAAGGCAATCATATTTTCATTCTACCAGATAAGATCGGGGCAGGTACTCCCCAAGGAGTGAGCCTCTTCACTTCAATTTTCAACTGATGAAAGGGAGGATGTGCAATGCTTTATACTGCAGACAAAAATGTCACATCAGTAATTGCTATGCAGGTGTGTAAGTACATGCCAAATAAAACCATAAATTATATTTCTCATGCATTAGGCGTTAATTGTGTCAGTATTTAAAAGAACAATTACCACATAATACGTACCTTTTGAAAAGATAGAAATAATCAGGAAAATCATTCCAATAACCTTTTGTGAAGAATTAAGGCTTCCTTTCAAGGTATTTTACATCTTTGTGCTTATGTTCTAAGCAGAAATCTTTTAGTCAAATTCCTGCCATCGAATGCCATATATAATATATTGAAGACTTCCAAAATGTATCCAACAAAACAATAATTAGTGATATAATGAATTCATTTGAAGTTATGTGATAGAATAAAATGACACTCGCATAATCTTCAGGAAATTAAAGACCTCACCAACCCATTTCTCTCCCCACACAAATATATTCAGTTCCTCCTTTGTAAGAGACAAAAACATAATAGCTTTGTGGCTCACACCTATAAACCCAGTAACCCTGTTCAGTTTGCTCCTCCCCTCTGCTCTGTCCTAGGTATAATGCCATCCCTCATTTACCCAGTCTCTGCCAGAGCCCTTTCCTGGCATGTTTCAAGAAGTTCTTCAGGGAAAGGAGTGTCTTTTTCCTCTCTGGACAGAAGGCAATGAGGACACAAGCACTGGGTTGACACTTGCTGGGGTTCTAGTATCACTGAGAAATGAATGCATAGAGGAAAGCAGTGACAGGTGCAATAATTACTAACTCCTTCTGGTCTACATAGTACTTTAAGCTTTTTATATCCATAAACACAGGAAATACAGGAAATACATTTGTGTTCCCGTCAGATTTTGTTGTTGTAGATGTTGTTATTCAGCTGCGATATAGTAATTACCTAAGATGCCTAGAACTTGCATCTGAATATGACTCAACCATTTCCCAGATAAGAGGTCTTGGTAAAGTGTCGAAATCTCTCTGTGAGTCAGTCCCTTTATATTAAATTAGGAAATAATTGTACCTGACTCATGGGAATGTTATGAAGATTAAATGAGTTAATATATGTAAAGAACTTTGAACACTACCTGGCGCAAAATAATTACAACAACAATAGTAAAATAATATTAGGTTTTATTAAAGCCACTTAAATTGATTATGACTTTTAATCATAACAAAAATCCATATCAGGTTGCTTTTATTCCTCTCATTTTACAGAGAAGAAAACTGAATTAAAGTCATAGTCCTGGCATTGCATTCCATGTTTGTTTGAATCTGATTATTATATTCTTTCCCTCTTATTACATTACCTCTCATAATGTTAATATGAAATTCATCCCATTATATTATTGTTTATTATATATGGGTCTGTTTCTTCTGCTAGATCATAAATCTTGTGAGGGTGGTAACTATATTAAATTCATTTTGCTAAACTGAGTGCTTAGCAATGTACTTGTGCTTTCTCACTCTCCCCCAACGCTTTCTCTTCCTTCTCTTCTGTCCTTCTTTTCCCAGGTCAAAGACCTGTGCAAAAGGGTCAATCAATCTACTGGAAATGATTTGGTCTGGGTCTCTTGGCTGCCCAAAGTTTCCCTACTGCCACAGAATATTGTCACCCAAGCAAATGCCATGTTTGCTTCTTTTCCCTTGGTATGAGAACTTCCCCTACTTAATTTTTACAGGTACTTTTTCATGCAAGTGATCTCCTCAGTGGTCTGGATTTTGTAGGGAGTTCCTGTTATAACTCAGCTTTGTATCTATACCCCACCTCTATCCAACCTTCATTACCTTTGAGATGTGCCCCACAGATCACCTTGCCTTTGATTCTAAATTCCCAGCATAGATCCCTGCTATGGACCTGTTAAACTTGATTATTAATGACTGATCACTTCCATTGTGGATTTGTATTCCTTCTTGCTAGCTACAAGATACATCTCCTAGCACTATACATACCTCAGAAGACCATATTATTGTCACAAAGTCATGAATGCACAGTACATGTAAAGCCAGAAGTGTTGAGGGCAAATGTGGATAGGTTTTATAAAGCCTCCACGTGTCTCGAGGGCTTATGAAAAGCCTAGAAAGTTTCCAGGGACAAGTTGTGTCAGCTAAGATCACTTACAATTGTACTCCATAAAGATGGCTCATATTGTATTCTCCTTTACTTTTAGCCATGTACTTTTAGAAATATCTTAATCACCAAACCAACTTTCCTAGTACTTGCAACATAGCATGTTAGCATGTATGATGTGTCGAAACATCCATTATCTACTACTCTGAAATTACTACTGAATTTCTTTTAGTAATTTTATATATTTATTTGTTCAAAAAAGTAAATATACTTACAATAAAAAACTAAAATATCTACACAGTCAATAACAGACTATACTAAATAGTCCCAGAATGTCAAGAAAGTTACTGATTCATTTTAACTTATGGAAGTTAGAAAATCTTCATTTAAGAGTAATACATTTTTTCACTGTAACATTGTGACTATCATCACAGATGAATATCCCAAAAGTGGTAGGTTGGAAACATGTAGATAGAAATAATGTATTCTTTCTCAATAAATTTTAAATAATAGGGAGTAAACATAAATAATATCTCAGTTAGTTAGCTTTCTATAGCAGTTCATGATAAACAGACAACAAATTATTACTTAGAGATTGATGGTAAATTGGCATAATAAATTTGACACACTAGTTGGCATTACTACTGAAGCTAGACATTTCTATATTCTATGAACTAGCAATTCCATTTCCAGTTATACAACAAAAAAGAAATGAATAATTATGCCAAAGATTGAAAAAATGTAAGTAGTAGTGCTATAATAGCTTCAAACTGGAACCAACCATAATAGATCATCAGAGTAAAATTTTAAAAAATAAATAAATTGGGACATAATATACTAGAAAATAATATAAAGCAATGACAATGAAAAAATAAATAACAACACACAAAAACATAAATAAGCTTCACTTCTGTAATATTGAGGGGGAAATCCCAGGTCTAAAAAAGAAATGTATATACAGTATAGATCTATTTATATGAAGTTCATACAAAACCAATCTATTTTGTTAAAAACCAGGATAATGGTT
Organism: Martes martes; assembly: GCF_963455335.1. Classification (NCBI taxonomy): domain Eukaryota; kingdom Metazoa; phylum Chordata; class Mammalia; order Carnivora; family Mustelidae; genus Martes; species Martes martes. The sequence continues at coordinate 39,956,310 of NC_137890.1, read as the reverse complement.
ATCCTTTGGGGGCATGTAGAAATTGGAATTGATTACAAAAAATTCTTCTAGAGTATTGATAATGGTTACATGAGTGTATTTGCATCCTGAAAGTTCATGGAGCTACACACTGATGATCTGTTCACCTTCCACGTTGTATGTTATCCTTCAATAAATAGTTTACCTAAACCAAAAAAAGAATCATAAAGCAAAGAATTAAAATGGCAACATGAGTTTACGGAAAGTTTCATTTAATCCCAGCGCAACTGACCAAGGGCTTGTGAAAATATGATGATTAATTGGAGTCTTGAAAGAAGTATAGGAGTGATTCCCCATAACTCATCTTGATAGAAGTATCTGTTAGAATGAAGTCTATTTTTTTTTTAGAATGAAGTTTAACTAAAAATAACAATGAAAGAAAGAAAGAAAGAAAGAAAGAAAGAAAGAAAGAAAACAAAAGAGTCAGTGTAACTTAAGAAAGACAAAAATGTATTTCTCATTAAAAAAGAAATTTAGAGATATGCCCAAGTGAGCTATGGCAGGATCCAAAGTATTCACTAGACACCAGCCTCCCATGTTTTGGCTGCATCATGGTATATGATGTTGGTGTATGGCTAGATGTTCAGTCCAACATGACTGCTGGAAATGCCACTGTAGCTTCCGAGCCAAGTTGCTGAGTAGAAAGAGGAAGTGAAACAGAAAGAAAAGAATGATTTTTTAAGTTGAATCATTTCTCTTTAAACCATTGTCTAATGGGAGCTACATTCCCCTTCATATCTCATTAGTCCCACAGCCACAATTATCCTAGGAAGAAGTTGTGAAATGCAGTGTTTCATTCTGAGAGGTAAAACACTGAATTGAAAATGAGGCTGTCCTTAACTGAAGCAGGATAGAAGAATTTGTGATAGGTGGATAAAATTCTCTGCCACAGTAGAAAACAGTAAACTGGTTATCACTAAAGACATACGTTTTAAAACACCGGCTTAGAGGAGTAGAACTGATTTTGAAGTAAACAAATTGTTATTTCTGTAACCATAGAGGACAGCAAAATGTAGCACCCATCTTTGTGGAACACTAGTATAAGTGGCCATATTTCCTAGTCTTATTTCATTTATTTGCATTTTCACATATGTACCTACATCCAAAGAAAAAGAGAAGTAACTAGAACAAGACACATTTTCTTGGTTAATTTCATATTTAAAAACAGGTGTTGTAAATGCTTTGAAGTACCTCAGAGCCCAAAGTCCCCCCTATGTAAGGAGGGGTTCACCATTAATGATAAGTCTCTTTGTTTTTTAAACTCTTGCCCCATCTTTCCATGAGAAACTGGTTAGGGACAATTTGCCTTAGAGGCTTTCCCTGAAGTTAAATGCACTTAGCAATCATTATAAATGGTATTTGTTATAGTCAGATTGAGCTGCTATAACAAAAATACCATAGACTGGATGGCTTCCAAACGACAGAAATTGATTTCTCACAGTTCTGGAGGCTATGAGTCCAAGTTCAGTATTTTAACATAGGCTCTGTGAGAAACCTCACCCAAGTTGCCGATTGCTTTCTTGTGGTATCTTCATATGGCAAAGAGCAGAGAGAAGTAAGCTCTCTGGTGTGTGACTCTTATGAGGATACTAATCCCACTCATGAGAGCTCTTGGTATGACTTCATCAGATCCTAACTATATCCCAAAGACCCCACCTCCTAGTATCTAAGGGTAGGGTTTCAACATAAAAATTTTGGAGGGGACACAAACAATCAGTCTATAGCAAGCATTGAGAAAACTTTTACACTAACCAAGCTATAGACAGGTTTCAGTGTACTCTGCCAAATTTCTTCAGGTACAAGGTTTCAGTTTACAGGAATTACCTCTGAAATGGTTAAAGACCCCCCTACTAGGTTGTACATCCTTTGAAGTCAAGAAAAATTTATTCCTGTGTGTCTCTAGAATCTAGTAGAGTGCCAAGTATTTAATATGATTTTAAAATTTGATTATGGAATAAATGAATTGGATCCTGGCAACAAAAGGATCCCTGCTGTACAACACATGAAATGTATTCTCTCCCTGTATAAAGTGAAACTAATGATGTATGAAGTGAAACATGGTGGCTCAACCCTTAAATCCAGGTGTGGGTATGTGACCACTTCTCACCAATGGAATGTGAGCAGATATGATGAGGAAGTCCTTGGGCCATGGCTATTGAAAAGCAAGTGCATTGTGCTCTCTCCTTCTGCAAGTTTGAAGTAAATATTTTAAGATACCAGAGATGGTGCAGTGGTAAAATGGAGCAGAGCTAGGTCATTGTATCAACACTTGGAGTAAAGCTACTCCAAAATAAGAACAGCCACATACATACATTGGATTCTTGGCTGAGGAAGAAATGGCTTATTGCAGTAAACCATTGAGATATGGGGATTTATTTGTTCAAACAACAAACATAACCATGACAAAGGCAAAAATCACTCCCTAGAGATAGAATATATGTTAATGTTCTAAGATAATGTGATCTCTGAATAAGGGAAAGTCAAATGAGTGCTTATTCAATATAGACTGAAAAAGTTTCATGTACCAGTATCTGAACTTATAACCTGTATGAGCCACTCTGGATTTTTTTTTTTATATGAAAATACTGTTATTTTGTCACTGCCATCAGTACCTAGGAAAAAGAATTACTAAGACACTATTAAGTACAAATTCTTATGTTCCCTACTTTGAAGTCCCAAATCATGTGAATTCTTCTTCTACTTCAGGGTTTTCCAACCTCAATATTATTGACATTTGGGGCCAGATAACTCTTGTTGTAAGGGATTGTCTTGCATATTGTAGGATGCTTAACAGCATTCCTGACCTCTGTTCAGTAGGTGCCCATAACATCTTGCCAATTGGGACAACCAACAATGTCTTCAGACAGGAGATAATGCAACATGACCCCTGTAGGGAGGCAAAATGCCTCCTGGTTGAGAATTCTGTGATCTGAACCTTCTTATGTCATTTAATTACTTTTGTTTACTTCTGAACTGTAAGTACATATTATCAGAAAAGGATACCTGCTAGATTATTATGCAGAATGTGTCATTTATTTAAATTGACTAAACTTGTGCTAAAATATCTTCATTGCTTTTTAATTAAAAAACTACAAAGTATAGGGGTGCCTTGGTGGAAGTGTCAGTTAAGCACCCAACTCTTGGTTTCAGCTCAGGTTGTGATCTCAGGGTCCTGAAATCAAGACATGCTTGGAGTCTGCTTAAAATTCTTTCCCTCCCTCTCCTTATGATCCTCTTGTTCACCCCCGCCCCACCACCATGCTCTCTTTCTCTCTCTTTCTCTAATAAATAAATGAATAAATCTTTAAAAGAAATCTATAAAATACAAAAATCAATAGTAGCAAGTCAGATTAATCTGTTTTGGGATTTGATGCAAACACCTTTAAATTATATCAATATGGGGCACATAGTATGCATTCAAAAAACCTATTGATGATATTTTAACCCCCTCCTGAGCTAACAATTCCACCAAAATATGTGTTTGATATGGACAGATACAGTTCATTCATCTATTCAAGAAATACTAAGTTACTAAAGACAAGTTTTATGCTAAGTACTAGAGTCACAAAGAAGAAGAAATTTGAAAATTATGATAGTTTCTTGAAACATTTTCCAGAAAGACTTTATTACTCCATAAAAGCCCTACAAGGCACACAGTGCATATTATACCCACAGATTTAGATATATAAAAATAAAGGTTTACAGTTGCTTTTCCTTAAAAATCTATGTAAACATTATTCAGCAAGAAAACTTCGATTTTTGCATTTTTTAGTCTTGATATTTAATTAAGAATGCAAGCAGGAGTATTAAATCAAATTTTTAAAATATACACATTTGCATAGATAATGGTATAGCTATCACAATGTATATAGTGGAGGTATAAAACTTTTTAAAGATTTCATATCTTATGTCTGTTGCTTCCATTAAGATATTTTGAGAATAATTTTATCAATCAATTTGTGAATGCTCTGCATCCTCTTTTTATTCTTTAAGCCAAAATGATTACTCATAGAATGCATGGTCCAATATTTCAAAATAGGAAAAATGAAAGAAGGCTTAGATCAATACAGCTATGTTTGAAGTCTTTGATAGGTCCCTTTCTTAAGATCTTCAGGAAGTCTTTAAAAGCTTGATTTTGATCATTTGTTTCACTTGTTTTTAAACTCAACTGAAAACAATTTTCCAGTCAAGGCTTAATCATCACAACTCATAACCTCTTTAGAATAGAACCTGCATTCTTTTGTACCAACGCATTTCTAACATTTGTCACTTCTTTCAATGTGTTTAAAGCTAACCTATCAAGAATTTCTTTCCTATTTGTGAATGTAATGATCAGAGGTTCCAACTGATTTGTTAATATCTAAACAATCTCTAGAGACATTGAACTGTGCAGGAGTTTGCTCCAACTGCTCCTGTCCACTCTCAGTGTCCTTCATAGGATACAAGTGCCAACACAATCAGCCAGAGTGGAAGAGGAAAGTCAAATCCACGTAATAACAGCCTGCCTAGCTGGTAGCTTAGTAGGCATGCATGCCAGTGACAACAGTGTCCAGAATTTAGTAGGTTCTCAACTAATATTTGCAAATTGAAGGAGGAATGCTTAAACATCAGAATGGACCCTGTCTAAAGTGGATTCTGTGGACTGTCTGAGTACCTGGCCCAGCTAGACACGTTTTGAAATAGGTAGACACATTTGGTAGCTTCAGAGCTTGCTACAGTTGTGACTGACGTCTGCAGAATGTAGAGTTGCCTTTAGAAATCATGCTGCAAATGCAAAATATAAAAGTACAAGTTAGAAACCAGTTCTTAATTGTTACTAGAAATAGAGCTTTCCCTTTAGAGCAACATGTTCCAAAACAGCTTTTGAAACATTTACCTAAAACATGAGCAAATAAATAGATTTTACAACCTCTGGGGCATTTTCAGTCTGCTTATATTTTTAGCCATTCCTCTCTCATTTAGAATAAGAATACTGGCTCCCACCATTCCATAACTGCAATATTTACTCTGGGACTCAGAGTTCCAAACAGTCCCTTTAGCTGCTGGCAGTTTTGGTGATAGATAACCTCTGGTATTTCAGGACTTGGATGCTTCAGTATCCCTGCACTTGAGAGCCCGGTAAGACTCTGCCTCCTTCCACTACACACGAAATTGTTAATTAGCTAATTATCCTAACACCTTAGCTAACACTCTTATCTGAGAATACCTTCTGCTTACACTGGCATGATACAAGGGACAGTACCTTGCTTATGGCTTCTCTCTGCCAAGCCTTGATCCTCCAGTCCTTCTCCTTCCAGACAAAGCAAAAATGATGGGGTGCAGGGGTAGAAAAGATGAACGGTCTCCTTACTCTACAGTCTATGTCGGCCTGAACCAACTCTGTGGTTTTCCCCTACTAATCATGATCAGATTATAACCTCCAAAGTATGGGAAAGAATTTATGGGAAAGCCTTCAAAAAACCCGTTTCTTCACTCTCTTTTTGGGGGGAGGGGAAAATGGTCCGCAAGCACATCACTTCCTAAGAGCAGGTAATCTCAGTCAGTGTTATTTTGATTACTTTCCTCTTCTAATGTGATTCTCCTCCACTAATCTTTTCAAACCTCCTTCTACACACACACACACACACACACACACACGTATCTTTGTATACATATGCAAATATATGAACATACAGACAAATCTTGAACAGTAAACACTGAAGTTTTCTCAGTTTTCTATTCAAGCACCTTCCAACCCACAACTTCTCTTTCTTAGAAATGCCTAAGGCATTAAAATGATATCAAAGAGGCAATAACATGGCATTTACCACATAAATACTAATCTGGGGAAAACAAAGAACTATTAAGGGGTCTATATTGGGAAGCTTTCACTTTAACAAGTTAATATGTAAGGACTTTAAAAGAATAAAGTATGTTTTTATTGGGCAATTTATCATTCATTTTGAAGAGAAAAAATTATTATCCTTAACAAATCTGTAATAGCTAAAGTTTAGGTCAACTTTATCTATCTTGTCAAGGTCAGTTATTTGGTAAGTAGTGATCACTTCATCCTTGAAAATCTTGCTTGTGATAAATAATTTCCGGGTAATAATTGTTACTTCTGCTACTTTATAAAGACACTTTGAGTATGGGGTCAAACTAACCTTTCACTAAATCAAAGCAGTGAACCAGATGCTTAGAATACGAATGATAATTAAGCCATGGCCTTATGAGAACAAAGACTCATTTGAAGAAGGCATTTATATGCTGGACTCATTTCTTTTGTTCTTGTTTTGTTTTGCATCTCATGGTAATTTAATTCATGAGAGATTTGAGAAACATATTGATTATTTTTATTATGTGACAGCATATCAGCACTTCAGAAAATCTTCTTGTACCTTGGGGATCAATGTACCTCTGTTTCTAGTTTTGTGGTAAAGTTAAACTTTCTCGAGTTTTGAATCTTATCAAAAGATGGACAGTGAATTCTACATCGGTTTCATGGATTTACAGATGATTGTTTATAGATGTCTCCCTACAAAGATTTGAAAAAAAAACAGAGTCATGTAGGTTTGGACAAATATGATTAGGCCAAAATATAAAATCCCACAGGCTCACTTATTTATGTTAATAAAGCCAAGTTCTAATCATCATTTAATATTTTTGTATAATTTTTTGTGCATAAAATAAAAAATAAATTTTTGGGGATACATTCTCCTTTTTACACAGATACTTAAAGCCCTGCTTATATTCTTTTATTCCTACTGGACAAAGAAAGAAAATAAAGCATAGCATATCAAAATGGTCTGGAAAACGCAGTTTCTCATATACTTCAAAGAAAAAACCTCATCTCTAAAATATAACCTTAAGCATTAGAAATTTTCTCAACCACACTGGAATTGCACAGCAAATCCTAACAGATGAAAATAATCTTTATTTAGTTATTCAACAAATAATTACCATGCACTTCCCATATGCCATGCATGGTGCTTTTTAATGTAAAGGTAGCAGTAGATATTCTCTGTTGAAAATGAAAACATCAATGAAAATTCCAAACAAAAGGCTCTTAGAGCCATTTATAGAATGCACAGAATGAATAGCTCACCAAGGAAATTGGGAAATAATCAGAAAGATAAGTAGAAGGAAGACAAATAATTTATTATATAAAAAGTGTCTTAAAAATGTGTCTAGCAACTTCAGATATTGCCAGGAGGTCAAGTGGAAAGAATATTAATTTTTCTCTCCTGGGACTAAGACAGGGTAGGGGAACTTGATTGAAAGTGATTTTATTGCAATAGTGAGCCAATTGTCAAGTTGTTGTGGTTTGAGGGAGGTATATAAGGGGTTAGAGAAAGCCACCATGTTGAAAACTCATGAAAACTATGGTGGAGGCTAAAGAGCCGAGAGATTGAGGGGTTTTAATGGGATAACTCGGTAACTTGATGTTTATACTCTAATGGAAAGAAGTGGGCAGGGAGAGCAAGAATGAAAATACCATGAATGGAGAAGAAATGGCATAAAACTGAGAAGTAGCATTGCATCCTTTGGCAAAGGAGAGTTAAAGAACAGTCTAGACCCAGATTAGTATACTAGTGTGGTGGCAGAACTGGAGACTGATATATTAAATGATTTCTATGTTAATCTGAGGACAATTCAATGATTACATAATCTATGCTGTTGTAAATATTAATGAATGTAGGAGAAAAAGACAGGGGGATTTAAGGAGAGTTCAGGGAGATTTATGGAGACTTATGCAAAATATTTAAATCCCCATTTTAAAGAATGGGATCAAGAAGTGAAGAAAGAATTGTGGAAAGATTATAAATTGTGATTAAGGTTCCAGGTGAGGTCCGGTGCCATGAATCCGTAGTGTCACAAATCTACCTCATTTTCCAGGCTCCAGTAGTGCTTACTAGCCAGGTGTGTGTGTAGAGAAGGTGGGCACTTCCTCCCCCCTCCCACAAGTGGTGTGATTATAAAAACAGTAGAGAAAAGGAACTAGTAAAAAAAAAAAGAATCAGAGAACCTTTGAAATTATGAGTAAGGAGTCTTAAATGAGGAAGAAAAAAATCACGATAAGAGAAAGAAAGGAGAAGAAATAGAGCATTTGAGCAATCGGAGGGCTACAGGAAGTTGAAGGAAATGTATCTTTTTTTTTTTTTTAAAGACTTTATTTATTTGATTTATTTATTTGACAGAGATCACAAGTAGGCAGAGAGGCAGGCACAGCGAGAGGGGGAAGCAGGCTCCCTGCTGAGCAGAGAGCCCGACATGGGACTCGATCCCAGGACCCTGAGACCATGACCCGAGCTGAAGGCAGCGGCTTAACCCACTGAGCCACCCAGGCGCCCAAGGAAATGTATCTTGATATTAACTGAGATAAAGGAGCTGATTTGTGATTTGGGAAAGGAATGTTTCAACTCGAGCTTTAGTTGATTAGGAGTTTCCAGGTGATGATAAGATCAAGTGTAGGAGAATTTTGAGTAAGTAAAGACAAAGTCACCAAAGGTGAAAAAAAAAAAATCACAAAACTGAAAAAAGTTAGGGCACTGAGTCTTGAAGTCATTCCCCCCAAATTTAGATTTTTTTCTCAGTGTGTGAACCACTTCCAATAAAGTGGATAATCAAGAGTGGCATTATAACCCATGTGTCATAAGTGACGGTCAAGGAAACACCCAACTAGATAACTGAATAACCTTCAAAGTGGATAGAGAGAAAAGAGAAAGGAAGTATTTCATAATGGAAAATGTGTGGGATCAGGAATTTGATAGGCCAGCATTCTTACCCAGCTCTACCATTTACTACTTCTGTGGCATCATCTAGATGAGCAAGGGTTTTATCAGCAGTAAAATGCGGATTCACTTCACATATATTTGTTGGGCTATTTCTCTATGCCAGACAATGGGTAAAATGTCCTTAAATGGTAAAATAACTATATTTTGTTCTCAAGATTGTTTCCAGGGTGAAATAAGTGAATGTGTAGAATCAGATGTATAAATAAATAAATATAGCTATTTTCTCACTATTGCTCTCATTTCTAACATCCCTTAAAAATTACATTTCAATAATAATAAGAAGGAAAAAAAATAATAGTTTAGTAACTTTCTACTGCTACCTTATGAAGACACTTAGAGGTTATTAGACTAATCCCAATATTTTTATCTTTGAATAAAGTATATATTTCTAATTCCATTGAGCTCTTTTGACAATTGGATTGTTACTTACTCTTTGGAGGGTAATATGTCTTAGGATTTTGCTTAATTAAGTGATTTATTTGCTACTAATTAATTTGCAATTATGACACTATATGGTTGTAACATGTCAGTCTCTTTGTTACTGAAGCATATTATAATGAGTTCTACCTCATGATTTTTAAAAAATGAATAATTAAATATCATTATATATTTTGTTAATATAAATTTCATCTCTCTATAATGGTTATATGCTCATAGAAGTATAAAAGTTTAAAAATCATATATGAAATTTTTTTGCAAAGGTTGCTATTTCAGAATACTGAGCGGGTCTGACATATTTACAAAAATGTTTTCTAATTACTTTGAAATTTATTTTTATTTATCTTTTTAAAAATATTTTATTTATTTATTTGACAGAGATCACAAGAAGGCAGAGAGGCAGGCAGAAAGAGAGAGAGAGGAGGAAGCAGGCTCCCTGCTGAGCAGAGAGCCCGATGTGGGACTGATCCCAGGACCCTGGAATCATGACCTGAGCTGAAGGCAGAGGCTTTAACCCACTGAGCCACCCAGGTGCCCCTAATTACTTTGAAATTTAAAATAATCCATTGTTTATGTGGCAAAAAAAATGCAGATTCTTAATATTATTGATATTAATTCAAATGGATTCATCATCTATTTTGGAAACAATTATCATTGGGACAGTGGTGACTGTAATATTGCTAAATCCTGCCTCACCCCAGTGGTACCTTGTAATGAAAACCAACCAAAATGTTTAGATTTCTTTGGGCCAGATGAGTTGCCTTCTGAAAAAAAAAAAGAAAAACATAAAATACTAAAATACTTCGGAGAATAACCTTCTTACTAAAGCAATTTTTAATTACTGTTAAATTCAAGCAATCTATCCATATTTTCTAGGTTTAATTGGAGTTATGAAGATTCCCTTTCCATGGTGTGAAAAGTCTTTTTCATCGTAATTGGTCCTGTGACCTCTGGTGGAGACCACCGCTCTGTAGGAGCTGACACTTCCTTCTCTGACTAAGCGTCAGCAGGCCTTTTGATTGCTTGGTGCGGAAGGCTGGGGATCACAGCCGGTGATGAAGGTAATGGAGGGAGGTTGGAGAATGTATAATCATCTCTCCTTTTCTTTTTTTAACCAGAACACCTTTCCACACCTGTTCAGAAACTATTTCCTCAAACGTGGACACTATGTAGCTACTGTTGAGAATAGAGGATCACACTGTGGATATGCTCTCCTTAATTATTCCCGAATTTCTTTTCTAAATCACCCACTTAAGGTTTACTAAGAGTGACAAAATTCAGTGTGTGGATTAGCATTTTAATTTTACTAAAGAACACTGGCAGCTTAACACTTGGATTCATAGCGTTCCTCCTTCTTGCAAAGAATCTGTTTTTAAACCCAGCATCAATCTACAAAACATAACAAGCAGGATTATACAAAAACACACACGCAGAACATTTTCCTCATAACAGATGAGTGGCTCTCAGAGCAGACGAGAACCCATAGGGTATTCACTGCTATGACTCACTTGTCTCTTCAAAATCCCGTCTCTGTTCTACATGCACAATTTTAGATCTCACTGCTTCCCAGCATGAGCTGAGATAGAGCCGCTCACTCCTTTTAAATATACTGTGCTCACTCTCCACTCGAAGCTCTTTTTTATACTCTTGCCCCAAATTTATGGGACTACATTTTCCTTCCCACTCTCTTTTCATAGCTTATCTATTTTTAATTTCAGTTTTACTGAGGTATAACTGACAAAAAATTTAAGATGTTTAAAGTGTACATCACGGTCATTTGATATCGTGAAAGGACACCCCCATCACGTTATCAACACATCCATCATCTCACAAATTTCTGTTCTTTTTTTGTCCCAGTGAAAGTTCTACTGTCTTAGCAACTTCAGTTACACAAAACAACTAGTCGCCATGTTTTACATTGTATCTTCAGACCTTATTTGTCCTAGAGCTGAGAGTTTGTGCCCTTTTACCAACCTCTCCCTATCCTCTACCTTCCAGTCTCTGGCAACTACTTTCTTGCTGTTTCTATCAGGGTTTTTTGTTTGTTTGTTTTTTAAGATTTTATTTACTTGAGAGAGAGAGTGAGAGAGAGAGAGAGAGAGAGAGAGAGAATGAGAGAGGAAAAGGACAGAGGGAGGGGGAGAAACCGGCTCCCCAATTAGCAGGGAGCCCAACTGGGGGCTCGATTGCAGAACCCTGGGATCATGACTCAAGCAGAAGGCAGATGTTTACCTGACTGAGCTACTCAGGCACCCCAGGATTTCTCTCTTTCTCATGGTTCATTTCTCATAATATTCCACTGTGTATGTATAACACATCTTCTTTAATCCATTCATCTTTTGAGGAATATCCAGGTCATTTGCATATTTGGGCTATTGTTAAAGAGCTGGTTGAAGGTACCACTTCCTCCAATGCTTTGAGGATCTTTCCTACTGGGATCTCCCATTGTTTCTTAAGTATTTGTTTCACCAACTAGACATTATTATTTTTTTTTGTTTTGTTTAAGTAGTAGTATGAGCTATTATCTGCCAGCACAAAGGGGATCCTTGGCGAACTCAGAGTTCAGGCATAAATTATGCTCTCAGTTTTAAAAAGGAGATGGATAGTTCTACCTTTGAAATCTTATTTCCAGCACAACTTGCAGAGATGAGATTCATCCTTTCAACCTTTACTTCTCTTTTCCTCCATTGTAATGTGATCCCAGAGACGTGTAGTTCTAAAGTCTCAGCATGCCTAATGTTATGTCCCACTTTTATAAGAAGAGATTCTGCATTTAAGGGTGATCCTGTTTTGTAAGCAGGCTCACTTCCATTGTCTGTGGCAAAGAATGTGATATATTTTGCCTTCACTGGACAAATGTAAGTCATACATAACCATTTTATTTCCTGGTCGTAGAAGCAGGGGCTTTTATATCTTCCATGATGCAAGCAGTCCTGGACTGTGCCTGGTCCCGTTGGACTGATCGTCAGTTCCTGTTCCTCACCTGTGTTCCTTCTTGCTTAGGTGAGTTGAAGTCTACTTCTGAGGGAGCAGGGTAGAATGTGAAAGGGAAGAATAAACAGCTCACCTGAGCTTCCAAGCCTCAGCTCATATTCAGTATCAAAAGCCAGAGAACCTCAAAGTTCAGTGAATGTCACAGGGTCTTGGCATAGTTAATAACAAATGAGTACTTTCTTTCCATATTCTTTTTGCCGCAGATACCTCTTCAGAGAACTCTGAAAAGGAAGAGGAGGAAATTGTAGGGTACAAGCAACAGTCATATGCCAAAGGGAATAAATAACACCCTCACTTCTTAAAATTCCAAGTTTAAATATTAAAATGAAAAGGGTTTAAAATACATTCTACAAGTTATTTTGAATTAAAACATAACTGAAGCCATAGAGACAGCCATTATGGTAAAGATAAAGATGATAAAATGCTTCAGTATCTACATTTGGACAAGGAAAAGTGCTCAATTAGAAATGTTTAGGGGGGCGCCTGGGTGGCTCAGTGGGTTAAGCCTCTGCCTTCGGCTCGGCTCGTGATCTCAGGGTCTTGGGATTGAGCCCCGCGTCGAGCTCTCTGCTCAGCGGAGAACCTGCTTCCCTCTCTCTCTGCCTGCCTCTGTGTCAACTTGTGATTTTTCTCTCTCTGTCAAATAAATAAATAAAATCTTTTAAAAAAGAGAGAGAAATGTTTAGGGGTGCCTGGGTGGCTCAGTCAGTTAAGCTTCTAACTCTTGATTTCAGCTCAGGTCAGGATCTCAGGGTTGTGAGATCAAGCCCACATCAGGCTCTACACTGGTTGTGGAACTTACTTAAGATTCTTTCCTCTTCCCCTGCCCTTCCGTGCTTGTTCTCTCTCAGGAGAAAAAAAAAAAAAGTTAAAAAAAATAATTTTTATGATTTTCTGCTTTCATAGCCCCCTATTACCTTGATTTCTTTTTTTTTTCTTATTTTTATATACGCATGGTGGGAAAAAATAATGTTTGTAATGAGAAAGTTTCTCCTTTCAAATATTGTCCTACACCCAGTCTAGTACCCTGTGTAAATGGTATTTACATGTTGTTTTGTTTTTTTTTTTAATTTAGAGGTGGATAAGATCATAGCTTTAAAAACATAATTACAGCAATAATTGTAGATTTAACTACTGGTTCTTTATAAGGAAAAAATATTTAACTTCTAGTTCACCCAAATAGTAGTCTTCATTGATTTCACATTTTTGACAAGTACATTATCATTACACTATGGTTTGATTTTTAAATGTTTTATTGATTACTTTCCTACCAATACATAATAGTCTTAAAATTCAGTTTCTTTTTCCATGAAATTTAATGCAACTCTTTTGAGTTGAAAATCCCTGAAGAATGCTAAGATTATCTGTCATTTTTTAGTCAATAAATATTTATTGAGCATCTAACATATTCCAGAAATAGTTTTAGTCAGAGGGCTCAGCAGAGAACAAAATAGGTAAACAAAGAAACAAAAATACCCTTGTCCTCAAGAGCTTACATTCTAATACAATAGCTCCAAATTTCAATGCCATGAACACCATATGCCTAACAAATATTTCCAGCATCAAGTCAAATACAATTTTTTTGCCATTTTCCATTAATTGCTCAAAAATTTGCTATACTCCAATTTATTAAATACTAATTTTTTTCTTCAATTGTTTGTTTTTGTGGAAGTGTCTATTTTTACTGATGATAAAAGAGGAATGTGGCTTCAACATATGCTAAATTTAGCTACCTCACAATCACACTTTATGTAAAATGAAAGTCCTCTCCTCTCTCAGCTACTTTTAGAACATCTTTCTAAGGATGAACTCATTATTGTGCAAGATTGTTGCTCAGATATCATATTTTTAGAGTCAGTGTTTTCTGAATTCTCATATATTTAGAGTAGTTTTTCCTGATTCCCCCATATGTGTCCCTTAGAAAACTAGATAAGCCTTTTGTCAGCTTTTTAAAAATATGTATATACATATATATGTGTATATATATATATATACTTACCAATATATATGTTATATATATTATAGATACACGTCACAGTACTTGATTAAAAGATGAATGTAATGTTATTTAGCAATTATATGTGTATATATACATATATAATTTGCCCAAGACATACCAATTTATTAGTTACGCATGTTTAATTAGAACATATAAGTGGGTTTACATTGATTTCACTATTCAAACTTTAACTGAAGTAATTTCACATGCTTTTCATTAATGAGTTGTTGTTATTGTTGTTGTTGTTGTTGTTAACAGCCTGTATGTGCTTTTCAATCAGCATGAGCTAGTTGTTCATGAAAATTTGGATTTGGCCATAGTGGTAGTGTCATTGTAGCAGGAAACTAAGGAAGCAATAAAGAAACGGTACATGTCTTTCTGACAGGAGGTACTCTACCCACCTGCAGCAAGCTACACAGGAAGTGAGGCTCCTAAACTTCCACCGACACTGGGAGGTAGGGGTGTCATCTTCCTTGACGTTTACATTTCAAAGAGATGGTTCTCATGTCCTAGAGAAAGACATTTCTTGGCCATAAAGCTAGCAAAAGGCCAATATAGTTTTTAATGGGACATGTAGATATTTCACAGAAGAAAGTACTTACCTGTTTTCTATAGTACCTTGTCCAAGAAAAAGGAGAGGGTCGTCTCTTTCCTTATTTTCAACTGAGAGAAGTGATCCTCTTATTTTAAATTCTTACTTATCCTTTTAACATTTATATGAGCTGTCTGGTTGTATATTCTCTCAAAGAGTCCTCTCAAAATTGTATAAACTTGAGGCAACTTGCAACCCGGATGTATCTTCAAGATTGTCCCATTACTTCATTTTCTTAAGTGGGTACAGGAACAGTCCAAGTGATCACAGAGAATATCTTTTAATAAGTGATGAGAGAGGAAACATAGTTTCCTTCTGTTTTTATCTCTTTACTAAAATAAAGCCTCCAGCGAAAGACAATGTTGATTTTATAAAACAGTGACTAAAATGTTAGCTCTATGTGTTTTCTTCAGGAAAAGAGAAAAACCTTAACTATGAGGTTGATTTCAGGATGTGTGAAAGTCAGAAGAAAGAAAATAAATGGTTTAAATACTATGGGAAGTAAAGCACTGATTAGAAATGAGAAGCCCTGTAAATGAAAAATGGGAGGTTTAATGATTTTTGCCTTAGTTGCTAAACCCCTTATAATGCATGTCATTAGAAAACGATTTAAATATCTGGTGAAGACACACAAGGGGGCAAATTCCAAAGGTGGTTTTGGACCCTTATTAAAAATGCAGGGAAATCGTAGCTCCACATTACAATAGTAATTAACTGTGGTTAAAGGCACCCTGAAGAGATGCAATTACCTTTAAAATAATTCTGCAATTTAAGATGTATATTTAATGCATTTATTTTTCAGTTAATTGATAATTTGCCAGTTTAATTAATGTGAAATCTCCCACTACAAGACATAGTGAACATTCTTCATTCATTTGGGAATATTTATATTGCTATTTCTTGCAAGTAATACTTAAGATGACCATCTTCCTCGGTATAGCTAAATACAATATTCTTAGGAAGTAGACGAGAATAAAGCAGATACTACAGGGCATGTTCATTTATTGAGTCATTTAAATTTATAATCATTCATAAGAACAATAATAATTCTCTTTGAAACAAAATAATTATTTCCACATTTTTAAAATAAATTGACTGTAGTTATTTTATAATGGGTTGGAAAGTCAGGAAATAGAAATTTATAACAAATACTAAACATAGTTATATTCCTAAATGGCTTACCCCAGGCCCTATTAACAGATTAGAAACATTTCATGATTGTTTAATGGAGGGTGGATTTCTATTAATCAAATCCTGCTTTATACCAATTCCCATCATTAAAAGAGAGACTCGTTTTGTCAAAAGTAAAAATTGCTGCTGGAAAATCTAAATGATAAAAATTAATGGTAAAATTTAAATATGCATTAGAGAGGAAATGATAATTATAAATTTAAAAATCTTAATAGCAAAGCCATTTACAAAATAAATCTCAGGGTAAGCACATAGTTCAATATTTGAATTATTTACAACAGGATTACTTGTTTTCACTGATTTAAAAATCGTAGAGCATGTAATCCCTAACATTTCATTGACTTCCTTAAGTTTTCCACTAGCCTCAAATGGTTTCATTACTTCTACCTTTGTACCTTGAGTGAAAATATTGCTCTTCTTCTCTTCTCCTCTGTCACTTGAACTTATTGACCTCTTTTGAGACATTCCACCTCATAATATCCATAAACTCTGTCACAGTATTACTGATGAGAAACTCCTAACATAGGGTATAAGCCATTTCTATTATTTGACAGCGGAGGGGAAGTTGAAGGCTCATGTTTACTGAATCACATAGGAGAGCAGTGTGGTCTGAAGCTGAAGACAATAATAAGGAAACTATCAAAGACTGTTGAAAGAACTATAATCTCGGGGTGCCTGGGTGGCTCAGTCTTTAAGGGTCTGCCTTTGGCTCAGGTCATGATCCAAGGGTCCCCGCTTGTTGGGAAGCATGCTTCTCCCTCTTCCTCCTTCCCACCTCTCCCGCTTTTGTTCTCTCTCTCTGTGTCAAATAAATAAATAAAATCTTTAAAAAAAAAAACAAAACTATAATCTCTTATTTTAAAGGGATAATTTATACTTAACATAAACATCTGATTTAATTGTCTAACTACTATATAGCTGTTTCCTTGTTTGTTTGCTTGTTTTTAATCTAGCATCTCAGTTCCATAAGCAGATGGAATCTGAGAGCTTCTGGGTTGCAAACCTTATTCTCTACTCCTTCCAAAGACTCTGAGAGTAGCAAGACGTTCTTTCAAAAATTATTTTTTGTAGCTGTTGTCAAGGCAAGCACAACAGAGGAAGGTTTAGGGAATAAAAATATTATGATTATTTAGTAAAAGTCTACTTAGTCACCAGTGACACCCATTTGCTTATTCAATGTCAATTCTCAATTGAAGAGATAAATGGAAGGATGTTCCAAACAAAATTGGAGCAAATTATTTGCAAAATTAAATAGATTGTAAGATGCATATGGGAGTTCAGATAGTCAAAAAGAGTCAAGACCTATTATGGAAGAAGAAAGAGGTGAAAACACCTTTTACTATCAAATATTACAACATATTAGAAAACTGTTTAGTCAAGCCTGTGACAGAGGCACAGAAATAGAAGGCTAAATCAACAAAAAAGCATAAAGAGAAGGTGGAAACAGGTTTATAAATACATGGACCCTAGACTTACAATAAACTTCTTTAGTGCAAAGAGAAACGAATAAATAAATGAAGGAGAATAACTTCATGATATCTGTGTAGTGAAAAATGTTTTAAACTGACAGAAAAAGCAGAAACTATAAAGAAAATAATTGCTAAATTTGAATGCATTAAAACTAAGAACTTCTGCTCATACAGAAGAGCTATTAAGAGAATGTAAACTTAGCCACTGGGAGACTGAGTGAGTTGACATTTCCAACAACTGACAAGGGGCTCATATCCAAACTGTATACAGAATCCCTAAAATCAATAAATGGAAGACATTCAAACCAACAGGTAATAAACAACTTAAGTACACACATTAAAGAAATGAAAATTCAAAAGACCTGTAAACATATAGAAATGGGTCACCCCTCAGTAATAAAAAAATAAAAATAAAATCACCCCAGAAGTATGACTACTACTGAAAAATCTAACTGTTGACAAGTTTGTCAAGCAAAATAAATTCCCATACACTATCACAGAGGACTGTTAATTGGTGACATTCACTCTGGAAAAGAATTTGGCATCGTCTGGTGACAAAAACTCTTTCTTTGACCAAATTTTAGTCAGGCTCTTTTGTGTTCAGTTCAGGACCAGTCCTGGAACTTGACCTACAGGTATTCTGCTAAGTAATTTTTTGTGTGAGAATCTCCTCACCCATCATATATGACCACCCTTAATATCTGATCAAATTCTTCATTCTCCTCTCTTCACGTTTAAGTCCCTGGTCTGCCTTTACCAAGAATCCTGGTAGGTCAGTTTAACAAAAATCCCCTTATGCTTAATGTTTTCTGTTAGCAGTTTTTCATCCACTGACCCCTTTACTCTGCCTCTTGATTATAAATGCCCACGTGTCCTTGATGTATTTAGAATTAAGCTCAATCTCTATTCCCTACTGCAATAAAGTTGACTCCTATTACAGAAGTCTTGGGTAAACTCTTCCTGTTTTAACAAGTATCATAGGGATTTTTCTTTAACATTGGTAAGGTAAATGATTTGCATACCCTGCGACCTGGCCATTCCTTTTTAGATATATACCTTGCAAAAATGTGTTCTTCAATGTGGCAAGATACTAATACCCAGGAACGCTCATAGAAGCATCATTATGAGTATTCCAAATGGGAAATTACTCAAATATTCATTAAACATAGAATAAAGAAATGCAGTTTTTCTCAAATAATAAAAAGTAAAGATAAAGGCCAGCTGCAAGCAACAACATGCGTGAATCTTGAAAAATAATACTGAAAAAGAGAGGGTAAATAGAAAAGAATGCTTTCTGCAAAAATAAATTCAAATGTAGTCTAAAAACAAGTAAAAACGAAACCATGCATATATAAGCCCTCATACTGTGATGGTCCTTTGGTATGTCCAATTGCTTGGGCAACAGCTTCCCGTTATTCATTCTAACACTAAGGATTTTGTAGATGTCATTAAATCCATAATCAGCTGATTTTCAGTAAGAGATATTATCCCGAACAATCTGAGTGTCCTGACTCAATCCATTGCACAGTTTTAAGGACAGAACTGAGGTGTCCCTGAAGAAGAAGAAATTATGCCTGTGGCTCACAGTTTCAGCTCATCCATACGCCCTTCCTAGTGGCCCACCCTATAGTTATAAGACTTGCCTACTGAGCTCCAACAATTGCAGAAGTCAATTCCTCACAATTAATCTCTTAATATATATCTTACACTGGTTCTGTTTCTCTGTTTGCACCCTGACTACTGCATGTATGTATACTGCACAGGCAAAATTAGATAAGAAAACTTCAAAGAAGAGCACAGAATTGATAACATTAAAGGCTGGAGATGAGATTATGATGATCAAAAAAAGATCTATATAGGGGCCTCTGAGTGCTGGGGCTTCTGAGTGCTGGAAAAATTTTTTTTTTTTTTACTTGAGTTGTGGTAACAAGTTTTCATTACAATCATTTATTATTGTGGACATACAGTTTTATCTATTTTTCTAAGTTTCCAATTTTAAAAAGTTTCAAAACTCTAACTTTTGTATGTTTATTTATGTTGATATTTATATATATATGTATACATGTATACATATATATATATATTTCTCATTTAATTTGCTATTGGACAATGTTCTGTGGGATAATATTTTACTATTTTTCCCCAGATTTTTAGTGTTTTCTATAGGGTACATTATAGTGCCTTTTTTTTTTAAACTCTATCATGCAAACTAATCGCTATGTTATAAATACATGCTGTGAGACTGAGTGATGTGTATGAAATTTGGTTAGTGAATATTCTGTTTCAATGTTCTAAAGTATAGTGACCAGTTTGTCAGTTTTATTTGTTGTATTTATCATTTGAGGAAATGTGTAAGCTTTGTCCGGGGCGGGGGGTAGTTTTTGAATTAAGAAAAAGGCTACTCTGACTTTTTTTGCCCCACATCCTACAAAGCTGATATGGGTTTGAGTATTCTTTGAAGTTAACATTTAGTTCTGTCATATGGTATATCCTGGGGGAGAGGGAAGGAGATTTCCTGAAAATGGTAAGCATACAGATTTTTAAAACTCGTTTGAGGTTTAAAAAAAATATTTAAAATAGTTTTAAAATAGTCTCCTTTTGTGAGTGTATTCTGAAATCATTAATAATAAATATTTATGTATTTCAAAATCATTAATAATAAATAATACAGGGGAGCCTGGGTGGCTCAGTGGGTTAAAGCCTCTGCCTCCGGCTCAGGTCATGATCCGAGGGTCCTGGAATCGAGCCCTACGTCGGGCTCTCTGCTCAGCGGGGAGCCTGCTTCCCTTCCTCTCTCTCTGCCTGCCTCTCTGCCTACTTGTGATCTCTGTCTGTCAAATAAATAAATAAAATCTTTAAAAAAATTTTAAAAAATAAATAATACAATATAGAATATAGATTTGTATGTTGCTTTTAACATAAAGGAATATTCTCACAAATTTTCAAAATAGTCTAGAATAGAATGTCATTTTGAAGTTTCCAAAATTCACTCACTCTACACCAAAAATAATGTTTATATTAATTTATTATTAGAATGAACATGTTTAGTAACATTTATATTCAGATTCCAAACATTCAGGAAATCATTCAAATTCCAGGTGTGTATCTCACATCTATCACTAGATTTTTTGTGTCATACTGTCAAATTCAGAAAGGCAGTCCTTGAACTAAATACTCCAGTTCCAGCTTTAACATAGGGATGAAAGTTGATCTAACTTGACAGTTCTCTAGAAATAATCATTCTGACATGTCAAAGATGGTACATGTCCAGATCTCTACATTATTCAAAAATGATGAGATCTAGGGAAAGGAAAAGAAATGACACAAAGACTTACATCCACGAATTAAATACTTAAAACACAAAAACACGGTATAATTCAATATAGGGTTGTATTGGCCTTGGAAGACGGGAATATAGCAGTATACCTCATTACACCTATTCAGTGTTTTTCTCAACATTTTCCCACATCCAATGAACTTTACAAATTTGAGAAATTATGGGAGAAGGTGGATGAGACAAACTTTTGACATTTAACTTCTATAATCAGTAATCTTTTGATGTGATTTGTTGGTAATTAGCAGGTAACCAATGGCACAAATAGATTAGAATGCTAACCATCTTGTATCTAAAGTGTTGACGGAATTGTTCTTTTTAAAGAATTTAGGAATTTTGTCTTTGTAATTCGGTCCAAGACATTTTCAGGAACTACTGATTATGTTCTATTGTCTGTCCGCCTTGTTTCATTGGTTATTTATGTCACAGATTGTTTGAAACTATTGGTTATTTCCCCCATTTCTCTCCATTTATAACAGCAATGACTAAATCCTTTTGGGAACTTAATGCTATAAAATACCAGGTCTAAGGTTTTTATTTCTATTCACAAATGGAATTAATGATTTCCCCAACCACACCATTTGAATTAAGACCTTATCGGCGAGAATCACCTCTAGAGTTGACGTGGTAGTTCAGTTACGTTTGCCCAACTGAGCCTTAGATCTCTGTGAGGAGTCCACCAGAACGACACTGCAGTCAGCCTATGAATAACAAACTAGCTGAGCTGAGTCAGCTGGGTCATCTATTGCTCTCTGCTCACAGAGGAGAGCTGGAAGTGATAGATAGCTCCATTAACTCTGCCTGACTAATGCACACTTGGGGAACACCAAATTGGGAACATTTTTTTTATCTTTCTGAGACAAACTGCAGGGATGCAGTTGGTTCATTCTCTACTTGTAATAAGGACGATGTTTGGAAAAATGAATAATAGCAACAGAAAGCAGTAAAAGTAATATTTTATATCATAGAATAGTATTTTATTTTTATTTTTTTATTTATGTTATGTTAGTCACCATACAGTACATCATTAGTTTTTGATGTAGTGATTTTTAATGAACATACTTCAGGTCAGACTGTCAAAATAGTTTCTCAGCATTATTTACAAATATCTGAGAAACCTTTGACATTCAATGTCTCAATTCAAACATCAAATAGTTTTAGCTTAGGTAGAATGGCAATTCTCATAGTATTAATATATATATATCTGATATATCATAGGTCCCATTTATAACGGTGCGATATGTATATGAGATTGTTATATACGGTAAGGGAATAAGTAAAACTTTAGGACAGAATCACAATAATTTCCATTATTAAACATACAAAGGTATCAACATTTCTTTTTTAGGTTTAAAGAGAAAAATTAAAATTTGAAGTTTTGATATGCTAATCCCTCAAATTCTTATAATTGTTTTACTAGAGATTGTGTTAATAAATAGGCTAATGAGAGCATACGCAATGCTGTTTCCCTATCGTTTGCCAGTTTGAAATGAGTTATGCACAAAAGTCAGATACCATAAATTGACAAGATTTCTGCATGGCAATTCCTTCTTTTATTCACATCACCAGCTCTATGTAAGTTATTTAAATTACTTTACTAATTAAAAATGGTAATGGAAAATAAATCAAGTACAAGGCACTTGTAAAAACAAAGGGAAAAGAGAGTCATTTCAAATTCAGTGTTGTTCTATTAGATGTCATTGTAATTATAATAAACAATTATCATTTTCTGAAGGATTTACAATAACTACATTTCATCTTCCCCATTATATCATTTCCCTTACATTCCCAACCTACTCTCTTTTATGAAAAAAATCATTATTTTCTTAAAGGATTTGAGGAACTGTTTAAGGCACTGAGAATTCGAAGATGAGTATTTTCATCATCTCTGACCTTAGGGAGGAAAAAAGAAGAAAATATAAATTAAAAATTTCAAAATAATATTCATTCAACAGATGGAATTGATCACCTAACATATTTCAAGCACTATTCTTGGCCTTTGTACTCGATAGAGAATAAAGGTAAATGTATTTTTTTCAAGATTTTATTTATTTATTTGAGAGAGAGAGGGAAAGAGCAAGCACAGAAGGGGTGGGGCATCGGTAAGGACAGAGGGTGAGGGAGAAGCAGACTCCCCACTGAGCAGGAAGCCTGATGCCAGGCTTGATCCCAGGACACTGGGATCACGACCTGAGTCAAAGGCAGACATTTAACTGACCAACCAAGTCATACAGGTGCCCCAAAATTAAATATAGTCTAGGGCTTCATGGAGTTTAGGGTATGTAGAAACAGACATAAATTAAGTGATCACACAGAAAAATATAAAATTTCAAAGGTGGAAGAGCTTTGAAAAAAAGAGATATATAGTAGTCCCTCTTATCTGCTGGGGATACATTCCAAGACCCCCAGCGGTTGCCTGAAAGCACAAATAGTACTGAACCCTATATATATGGTGCTTTTCCCCCCATACTTACAAACCTATAATAAAGTTTAGTTTATAAATTAGGCATGGTACGAGATTAACAACAATAACTAATAATAGAACAATTACAATAATATACTGTAATAGTTACATGAATGTGCTCTCTTTTTAAAAAATATCTTCTGGTATTACCTTTCTTGTGATGTGGGATAATAAAACACCTACATTGTGAGATGAAATGAGGTGAACGTCATTGTCATTGTTACATAGTGTTAGGCTACTACTAACCTTCTAGCAATAAGTTAGAAGGAGGATTATCTTCTTCCAGACCATGGTTGTCCACAGATTACTGAAACCAAGGAAAACAAAACCTAATCAGGGGGACAACTACTGCCAAGTAGACTTACTAATCTGGGTAAGGATGAGCTTTCATAAAGACAAAGTTATTGAATTGCTATGTATGGGATGGATGGGGATTTACTGAATGGTGTGTGGAAGAGGGATGTTCCAGACAAAAGAAACAGCATGCGGTAAAAGGAGACATGGCACAGACAATGAACAGAAAGATTCCAGTGTGACCAGACCTCTGACAAATTGGAGGAGAGTGGCCCAAAACAAGAACGGAGAAACTGGAATAAGACAGCTCAAATAATAGTGCTGTGCACTTATAAACCTGTTAAGAGGGTAGATCTCGCATTACATGTTGTTACCACACATACACACATATAAGGTACACAAATAATCTTTTGAAGGTGATGAATGTGTTTATTACCTTGGTTCCAGAGATGGTATCATGAGTGTACACGTATGTCCAATTTCAACAAGATGTATATATCAAATACATATAGTTTTAAAATATTAAATATGCCTCCATAAAGCTAGGATAAAAAAAAAAGACACAATAGCTAAAAAAAATAAAGGAAAATAAACTCAGTTCAAACAAGGGAGAATATACAGGTTTACAGATATTGGGCTTTTTCCTGGCTCCTAAAAAGCAGAAAGATTTTAAATACAGACTAACACGATTAGATTAGCAGGTTTTACAAAATATCATTGTGTCTGAAGTGTGGAGACAAGATAAAAGAGAATGCAAGAGCAATGAAAAGGGTGTGGTAGTCCAGGGGTACCAGGGTGGCTCAATTGGTTGAGCCTCCCACATTTGGTTTCAACTCAGGTCATAACCTCATGGGTTGTGGAATCAAGCCCAGCATTGGACTCTGTGCTCACTAGGAGTCTGTTTGAGGATGCTCTCTCTCTCCCCCTCCCCAGTCTAATAAATAAATAAATAAATCTTTTTTTTTTCTTTTTTTAAGATTTTATCTATTTATTTTTCAGAGATAGAACACAAGCAGGGAGGGAACCTGGGTGGCTCAGTGGGTTAAAGCCTCTGCTTTCGGCTCAGGTCATGATCCCAGGGTCCTGGGATCGAGTCCCGCATCGGGCTCTCTGCTCGACAGGGAGCCAGCTTCCTCCTCTCTCTCTGCCTGCCTCTCTGCCTACTTGTGATCTCTGTCTGTCAAATAAATAAATAAATAAAAATCTTAAAAAAAAAAAAAAAAAAGAACACAAGCAGGGAGAGAGGCAGGCAGAGCAGGCAGAGGGAGAAGCAGACTCCCTGCTGAATAAGGAACCTGATGCAAGATTCAGTCCCAGGGCCTTGGGATCATGACCTGATCTGAAGGCAGACACATAACCAACTAAGCAACCCAGGTCTCCCATAAACAAATAAATCTTAAAAAAGAAGGAGAAGGAGAAGAAGGAGGAGGAGGAGGGCGAAAAGGAGGTGGTGGTGGTGGAGGTAGAGGTGGAGGTGGAGAGGAAGAAGAAGAAGAACAAGCAGGAGAGGAAGGGGAAGTCCAGTTGGAAGACAATGGTAGGTCAAACTACTGGGTGGGAAAGAGATGGAGGGAAGTGAATGAATTAAGAGATATTTATGATGCAAATATCATTAAGATTGATGATAGATTAAAATAGGGAGGGACCAAGAGAGGGAGAAATCAAAGTTAACTTTCAAAAACAAATCCTTAAACAATGAAATTTGATGAGCTTTTAGCTTGGTGAACACATTCTATTGCTGGGAAGGTGGTGGCACACGCCAGTTCCAAAGAGACAGAGGCTCTTCCACTCAGGACCCCTCACAACCCTTCTGGAACTCACCCTATGTTCCTCTTCACCTGGCTGTCCATCAATATTTTAAGATAAAGTTGGTAAACATGAAAAGGAAAGTTATCATTCAAGTTTCTGACTTTTGAAATGAAATGAACAGTGGCTCTCTTCATTACCATAAAAATAGAGGGAAGCCGTGTTTGGGAGGCTGACAGGGAAAAGGGAGATTATTAGTTACTTTGTGGACTTGTTTGGTTTGTGGTGCTTTTGAAATATGCAAGTGGAAATGTCAAGAAGTTGGTTGATCATCTCATAGATTAGACCAGGAACAATGTGTTAAATAACATACAGGGCATAGAAGAAATTACTATAGGATTTAGAAGAGAGTCTAGGACAGAATTTTGGGTATTTCCAGTATCAAATGGCTGCATACAAATTATAAACCTGTAAAGGACATCAGGAATTTGTTGCCAAAAAAGACATTAGAATAAGATTATGCTGTCTTAGTCATGGAAGCCTATGAGAAGGGGATCTTTCAAGGTAAAGGAATGTTGAAAAATACTGAATAGTTTTCAGAGGTCAAATTATATGATGACAAAAATATATATGTGGACATAGTGACTGGCACAAATCATTGTGTATATATCTATGAAACAGCATATTTAACTGATAATATGAGTGGTCAAGGTTAGAGGAAAAGCTGAATTCAAAGGAAAAAAGAATTAAGCCAATAGCATAGGGTTCCAGAGACCAGGTAGATCTGAGGTGGGTGCAGGTACAGACTGACTGTACAGAAGTCAAAGGACAGTTGGGTGTGTTTGTAGA
Source organism: Martes martes (assembly GCF_963455335.1). NCBI lineage: Eukaryota > Metazoa > Chordata > Mammalia > Carnivora > Mustelidae > Martes > Martes martes. The sequence goes on along the minus strand of NC_137890.1, from coordinate 39,930,148 downwards.
TAGGTTGTTTTATCTGGTAGCAGGAAATTTAGAGCACTGAAATCGGATAACGTCTCATTTCTCCATGAAATACATGTCAAGTTATCTTTGGGGAGGAAGTAGAAGTTGAAGAATATTTATTTGTTTGAAGGGGAGCAGAGAGATTCATAGGTTTGAACTGGATGAAGAATACTTTTCACCGCAGAGCATGGAAAAGGAATGAATGAATGAATGCATGAATGAATGTAATCAAGGTTGACCCAAGGATTATGAAAGCGTAGCTAAGGGACACAGTTAACCCAGCTAAAAATTAGTGAAAGTCTCATAAAAATGATTTATGAGCTGAGTCTAGAAAGACAAATAGGAGAATATCAGGGAAGGGAGAAACATTATTAGCAAAGGGCGTCTCATTTAGAGAAGCAGGCCGAAGAGTACCTTTAAGAATTTCAGTGTGGCCCAAGTCAACTATGTGCCAGGATGGTTCTGCCCTTGCTTCCACCTGAGGTGAGTCGCTAAGGTCTTGAGGCTCTATTCCAGGTGCTCTGATGGTGGTTACTCTTTTCTCCCCCAGCAAATTTGTCCCGGCAAAGAACCAAATTTAGCTGAGAGAATCAGTGAGGAAAATGTAATTACCACACTTTTTCTTGCAGGTTGAGTAACTTACCTTCATTCCAAAAGACAAATGAAGTCAGTTACTCTTTCAGAACAGTTAATAAATGAATGGGGCTTCCGGGGTTGTTGGTGAAAATCAGTTCAATGTGAAAATAAAATATGTGTATTCCTTTTATTATCATTTTTTTATTCTCATTTTTACTACCTTGAGTATTGTGAGTGATGACTTCTGAGGAAGTAAAAAAAAATGCAATCTATTTCAGCACTGCGATTAATGACATTAGAAAATGGATATTAATTATTAAAGTGAATTATACTAATAAGCTAATATTTTCATATTTAATATCCAATGAAAGGATTAATGGTTATTGTTTAATTCATTTTTTTGCTACTAAGCTTTATGTTTTTATATCAATTTTTATTACTGTGTTTATTATTCTTAGGAGTTCTAATACATCAGGAATGCATTTAAGGGTATGTTCTAGAGCATATATTTTTTGATGATTTGAAATAAATGATTTTGAAAACATAATTCAGTGCTATTATTATTTACAGCATAAGTGCTTTGTTGTATTCCATATACAAAGATATGTATCATGTTGACATTGTGTGTGTTCTAACACTGAATTACATGATACAAAATCTGAAATGACATTAATACTCTATCAAACTTTTGATACAAGACTAATAATGAAATAGGTTTTGCTATATTAGCAGCCATAACATTTAAAATTACTAAAGCGGTATAATTCCTTGCTATTTAGGAGATCATTTTTGTCTTCTTTTAATTTACTAAGGTACTTGATTTTGCTGCTGAGTTTTGTTCTTTCAATATGTTATCATATGTCTTATTTAAGTGTATCTTCTATGGAGTGCATATTACTATCTAAATACATATATGGTTTTAACTTGTTTTTTTGCCTCTTTCCTTGTGTGTCAACTAGACAAAAGAGTCTGGCTCAAAGTGGTTACTGCATGAATACATCTGGTTAAATGTGTAATTTGTAATTTGTAATGTGTAAATTGTGTAAATGTGTAAATTGTAATTTGTAATTTGTAATTTTGTAATTTGTAATTTGTCAATGGCCTTTAATTATCTTAAGAGAGATTTCAAATTGTTCATTTTAAATTATTTTATGTTGTCTTCTTCATGGCACTGAATTTTAGACGGGTTCTTTTTCAAAGTATTTTTCCATTAAGCCAAAAACAACACATAATTTTTATATAATAAGCAAATGTAATTGTTACATACATCAGTTGAGAACATTTGGCTATACATAAAGACATAAAACTGGCTTAAACCATAATGACACTTGCTGTTACTTAAATTCCAAAGTCATGTCCAGTTGTTGAATCGATGACTAAGAGAAACCACCAGTTTCTCAGAATACCCCATCACTCACTAAATATCCTGAGTATGTGGGTGATGCCTTACTCACAGTTGCAAGATAGTTGCTGCAGCTGGCAGCATCTTTCCCACTCTCATCTCTCTCAACACGGGGAGCAGAAGCAAATAGGAAGGAAGGAAGGAAGGAAGGGAAAGAGTAAGAAAGAAAAAGGGAAAAGATTTTTCTTTCTGGAGGTTTGGAATGGGTTAGTATAATAAAAGTAAATTTAATTTTTTATTATATTTATTCATGGAGTACCCATGATGTACTTCACAATGTTGTTTTCTGGTTTCTTACTAATTGACTTGTTTCATTCCATTTCATTTACTTCAGGAGCTCATTCTTCTTTCCTTTCTCCCTCCCTCTCTCTGCCCACCCTCAGAATTATTTCATACTTTTTTCATATTCCATGCTTCTAAAAGTCAAAATCCAATTCAATAATTTTCCATATATCAAGAAGTCAGCAGTTATTTTCTGTATCCACAGACACAAAAATAAAAACTTTGTTTGTGCTATGGTGAAATATGAATTTTAGAAGCTATTTGAGCGCAAATAAATCTTTACTCTTTAATCCCCTCCTTCAGGAATGTCAACTTCTTCACAGGAGACTTTTTCTTGGCGTTTTAAAAAGGCCAAACATTTTCTGATATTACAAAAAAAAAAGTATAATTGCTTTATGACACTATCTTCTTCCAGTAACAACTTCTTTTTTTTTTCCCTAATAGCCCAGTGATCTCTTTTTCATTAATACTTCTTCCATTATCTATTTCTACTGCCTCCAACAAAATGTCTAACTTTATCTTGTAGTTCTGTCCATGGTCATCTCTGATTGCTCCAAGACATGAATGCTTCAATTATTATTTTTTTGTGTGATCTACTTTAATATTTCTTTTTTTAAAATTTAATTTAATTTTCTTTTTTTTTCAGTGTTCCAAAATTCATTGTTTATGCATCACACCCAGTGCTCCATGTAATGTGTGCCCTCCATAATACCCACCACCAGACTCAACCAACTCCCCACCCCCCTTCCCTTCAAAACCCTCAATTTGTTTCTCAGGGTCCACAGTCTCTCATGGCTTGTCTCCCCCTCCGATTTCCTCCCACTTACTTCTCCTCTCCATCTCCCAATGTCTTCCATGTTACTCCTTATGCTCCACAAGTAAGTAAAACCATATGATAATTGACTCTCTCTGCTTGACTTATTTCACTCAGCATAATCTCATCCAGTCCCCTCCATGTTGATACAAAAGTTGGGTATCCGTCCTTTCTGATGGAGGCATGATACTCCATTGTATATATGGACCACATCTTCTTTATCCATTCATCCATTGAAGGACATCTTGGTTCTTTCCATAGTTTGGTGACTGTGGCCATTGCTGCTATGAACATTGGCCCTTCTTGAAGAGATTGGCCCTGCTATGAACAGATGGCCCTTCTTTTCACTACATCTGTATCTTTGGATTAAATACCAGTAGTGTAATTGCAGGCTCATGGGGAAGCTCCATTTTTAATTTCTTAAGGAATCTCCACACTGTTTTCCAAAGTGGCTGCACCAACTTGCATTCCCACCAACAGTGTAAGAGGTTCCCCTTTCTCTACATCCTCTCCAACACTTGTTTAGTGTCTTGTTGATTTTGGCCATTCTAACTGGTGTAAGTGGTATCTCAATGTGGTTTTGATTTGAATCTCCCTGATGACTAATGATGATGAACATTTTTTCATGTGTCTGTTAGCTGTTTGTATGTCTTCTTTGGAGAAGTGTCTGTTCATGTCTTCTGCCATTTTTGACGTGATTATCTGTTTTGTGTGGTTGAATTTGAGGAGTTCTTTATAGATCTTGGATATCAGCCCTTTGTCTGTAGTGTCATTTGCAAATATCTTCTCCCATCCCATGAGTTGCCTCTTAATTTTGTTGATTGTTTCCTTTGCTGTGCAGAAGCTTTGTATCTTGATGAAGTCCCAAAAGTTCATTTTTGCTTTTGTTTCCTTTGTCTTTGGAGATATATCTTGAAAGAAGTTGCTGAGGCCGATGTTGAAGAGGTTACTACCTATGTATTTAATAGCTTTTTCACTCATTCATCTAGCCACATGCCAATTGCTAAGCTATGGTATGTGATATTCTGTGTATTATTTTTTACCAATGACTATATTTTTTAAATATATAGGATGGCAGCTTACACGTTTTAGGTATCTATAATCTTACAGTGTCTTTAGTGCCACATTCTTTCATTTGAGATTTGTTTGTATTTTTCAATTTCCACTTGACGAAGTAATCTTTAATTTATCTATAAATTGTATTTTTATATCATCTATGTATAATTTCAACAAAATAATTACAGGGACGCCTGGGTGGCTCAGTTGGTTAAGCGGCTGCCTTCGGCTCAGGTCATGATCCCAGCGTCCTGGGATCGAGTCCCACATCGGGCTCCTTGCTCCGCAGGGAGCCTGCTTCTCCCTCTGCCACTCTGTCTGCCTGTGCTCGCTCGCTCTCTCTCTGACAAATAAATAAATAAAATATTTAAAAAATAATAATAATAATTACAGCTCATTTTGTCTCCACTAATACACACAGTACTATTATTTAAGTAGATTTTATTTTCCATTTTACATGTAGAAAAAACTAATTTTCATAACACTCTGTCAAGCAACAGGCTTCAGATAACAATGTGAGTTTAGGTCAAAGTTGGGTCATATTTTAATTCTTGGGAAATAGATTTGATTCAAAAAAATCTAAATTTGTGCTTACATATGTTGTATTTTAGTCTTTAATTGGAGTATTTCCAAAATGGACTATTTTATATTGTAGCATTAAACATGTATTTTCATCTTGCAAGCTGTTACAAGTGATTTAATAAAGTACATGAGATCCAACAGACTTCTTTGAGTTTAAAGCTTAACAGGGTTAAACTGATAGTTTTACATTTTATAATTATTATTTAACACAGCAAGTCAATAAGGTTCAGTAAATACATTCATACAAACATAAATGCACACACACATATGTAATGTTAATATAACATTTTCTTGAAACATATCCAGTGCTTCAGTCAGTTAGGCTTAAATTTAGAATCTCATGATATAATTAAATGAATGATTTGGTCTTTTACTTGAATATCACACTCTACTAATTAGTACCCTCAAATCAAGAAGAGTACCAATCATATTTTAGCATTTCCCTTTAACTTACTTTGTAATGGAGATTGTTGGGAAAAATCTCGACAATCAGAATTCATTAAATCTTTCACTGGTTGATTGATTTTTGTAGGATAGAGACATGAGAGAGGGGATGGAAGGGATGGCAATAAGTGAAATAACAAAAAGGGATCAAACCAAGTTCTTCCTCTGTATCAGAGTAAAATATGCTTATGAGATTCTCTTATAAAACACAGAAATATCATTTTTCTAGTTTTCTATTATTTTATAATCATGCAGAATACATTAATGGTACAGGATACACATAATTACTGGTGATCCTGAAGAAGAGTAGAATAAATAAAACAACACAATAATTTATGCAGATAATGATAGATGTATTATACATCTCATGATTTGCTTCATTAATCTGGGGTAGAATATAGTCACATTTCTTTTCTTTTCTTTTTTTTTTTTTTTTTCAAATAATCACTTCTGCCATTACCTGTCTTATTAGTGAGAAGTATGTTATGTCCTTCATCAGGGCTGTCCTTACACAATTGTTTAAAAAAATCTTAATTAAGTTATTAATTCTTAAATGAGGGTTTATTCTGTCTTAATCCAGAAAAAAGAGAAACAGTTGTTTTCTGATGAAACCTCTTCTGCTGTTTCATTTCCCAGTCCCACAGTATTATTATGGAGCGGCATACTCTCACGGATGATTTGTCTACTACAGGGATGGCACTGGTAGTCCATTTTCTTGAGCAGAACAATTGGAAACCATTCCAAGTTTGCAAAATTGAAATTTTCTTATATCTTGCATGCACAATCACTTTTCCTGAAAGCTCAAATATCAAGATGGCAGGTGCTTCCAGCATCCCTCAGGATGCATTATTGAACATTTTTCTTTAAACAATACACTACCAAAATGACTTAAAGTATTTTTTAAATTTATTTATTTGAGAGAGAGAGAGAATGAGAAAGAGAGCATGAGAGGGGAGAGGTCAGAGGGAGAAGCAGGGTCCCTGCTGAGCAGGGAGCCCAATGTGGGACTTGATCCTGAGACTCCAGGATCATGACCTGAGCCAAAGGCAGTGACTTAACCAATTCAGCCACCCAGGCACCCCTACTTAAAATATTTTTAAAACTAGTTCTTCAATCTAGATCTGTCTTTTCCTCAATAGAAGTTTATTTCTTTGTCTTCTAAGACTTCCTGGCACTGATTTTCAATGGGTTGCCAAAATCCCATTCCTTTCTCTAACTTCAAATATGAGAAAATGTTTGGTGATTCCAGCCTACATTTCCCATAAGATCCTGGGATCTTTGTGTGGGGGGGGGGGATATACACACACACACACACACACACACACACACACACACATATCTATCTATCTATCTATCTATCTATCTATCTCCACCATTTCTCAAAAGTGGCTTTGCATTCCAAGGGGGTGTCAGCTTTTGTGAAAATAATCAGTGTTCCAACAGTTCTTATTCTACATTCACCTGCTAGGATTTCGCCAGCATAAATAAAAAATGTCACTCTAATCCTACCATATAGCCTAAGAAGACAATCTTTGTTTTCCAGCTACAATATTTTCATTACTTATGTGACAAATGGAAAGGATTAATAATATGCAAATTTTTATTAAAATTATGCCTTAATGGTGTCCATAACCCAATTTGATCTATTAGACAAAACACCTCTCATCTGATAACGTCTGGGAGAGTGGAGGAATCTGAAGGAAGATGCATGATAGGTGCATCATGACTCAGTCTGGCATTCTTGAATTTTCTTGACCTAGTCTTGAGTTGTCAGTGGTTTTGCCATTCACAGCCCACTTGAACCCATATTTTGGACCTTGAGGTGAACAGAATGTGAAAATGGGAAATTTTCATGAAAGTATTATATCAGGAAATTCTGAAAAATCTCTGAATAAATGTTTTAGTCTATTTGCAGGGCTATAGAATCTGTGTGTGCCCTTGGTGTCCTGCTCAAATGTACATGGTAGGGCTCAAGTAGAGACTTCAAGCTAGCCCATGCTCAGTTGCTCAAGGTCCTGCATAGGTTTGCATTTGGCATGGAAGAACAGGTACCCTTCCATTATTTGTTTTCCCATAAAGGAAACTATTTTTTTTTCAATTAGTCTACCAGGGAGAGGACCATATTTTTAATAATTTGTACAAGCCCCCTTATGTGTGAACAGAAACTTGATTGGTGTCTTTTGTGATGATAGTAACAGTTTTATAATAACTTTTGGCTGAATTATTCATCCTTGACTTGGAAATGTGCCTCCCTGAATATCTCTAACCATTTGAAATCTGCAAAATATCCATGAACTACTATGAAATAAGAAAGAATAAACATTGGTTCAAGTATTATTTAAAGTCTTAACCACACCTTGACAAGGTCAAAATAAAGTGTGTAACGAAGGTACTCACCCAGCCAACTTAGGTGTTTTGTTTTGTTTTGTTTTGTTTGTATTAAATTGCTCATTGAGGAAGAAAAAAGCAAAGCATTCCTGAGAGTTTATTCATTCCTCCGTCTTCCATCTTCAATTTGCCTTTGAGACAATACTTACACTTCTCCTAGTTGGGCAACACATCCACTCTTGCTGCCAGAAAGACAGAACATCTGAAATCTGTTTTTAAGCAGTGTCAGTTTTTCAAAGTAATAGGCACAACAAGAAGAAAAGAAACATCTGCTATCTGCAGATTTTTTTTTCCTTCCTCCCAACATCAATCTAGCAAGTCTTTGGCAAGCAGCTCCTTGCACTCTAAGTCACAGAAATGTCAAAGGAGAGTGGAAATGAGAGTGGATACCTCTGTTGAAATGTCACTTTGAAAGTAAATAAAATCAATTGGAAAAAAGGCCATCTGAAAACAAGAAAGTTACGGTCAGGAGATGAGTCGCACTGTATTCGCAGACAGTTGAAGAAGTCGCATAAGAAATGACACTTTTTTTCCCTAAAGCTTGTTGTCTAGTTATTGATTTTTTTTTGAAATGGTAAAAAACAATAAATGTAAATACAAATTTAAAATTTAGTGACACACATTGCCTTGAAGTTAATTGATTAATTAAAACTACTCTCTGTTGAGACTAAGCTAGTATTTTAAATGAATACATTCATTATATGTGAAAATCCTAAGGTTTTTCTACATATAAAGTTGCCCTCAGATATAATAGTGATAAGTTTCAGAGGATTTCACTATGCAGGTGTAAAACTTGCAGATTGAGAATCTCCAGGTGTAATTTTTCACTTTAATCACTTGGCTGTGGGGCTGTGAGCATGTTCCTCAAACTCCTAGTGACCAAATTCCTAATCTGTAAATTTTGTTAACTATAGTACCTAACTGGATTTTTTTGAGTATTAAAAACAAAGTACTTAGAATTGTGCCCAGCATGCATGGGTACTAAGGTGTGCTTATTATCATTATTATAGAATCCCTAATGCTTCAGTACCATTCCTTCTATCATTAACCTACACATAAAGAAGCAATTTCTTGTAATTTTCATTTGCTGCATTATTGTTATCATCAAAGGTGGTTAATCCTAAGCAACCAATGCTGTTGTGTAGACATGTTTCCTATATAGAACTATCAGCAAACCTGTTAGAATGGAAAGGATGTAAGGGTGCAGCCCCAAAACTGGTGAGTCAAGCTGTTGTGTAGTCTCCAAAGAATGAGTAGTAGCAAAATTATGATCCTAGTGATTGAAAGAAGAAATGATCACTCCTTATTGGATGTCATTTTTTGACTGAATTGAGGCAATACTTATAGTAATCTAGAGCTAGTATAGAAATACTCTTCCAGAAATCTAAAGGACTCCATACATCTGCTTATTTCTTTTCCAAATTCATCCACAACACCCTTATATAACCCTTCCAATCTCTCACTGACATTGTGCAGATCTATTCACACTGGGGTAAGAAGTCAGGAAATAGAACCACTTCAGGGGATTTGTTTAGGAGTCTAGAAGCAAATTTGCATGGAATTTAATTAAAAACTTCATTATAGGTCTTTTTTATTTATTACTTTTTGATGAAGAATGTGTATGAAGTTTCTCTCCTCCTTCTCTCCTCCTGGTCTCCTCCACCCTCAGTATTCAAGTACATGGACATGGACATTGAAACTTGGGAAACCAATATCTGTACTTTAGTAGAATCACCTTCAAGCTTTCCTTTGCCAGTATTTTGTAAAATGAGATTCCAAAGGATATTGAATACTTGAGAGTGGCATTCTAGAAGCTGCTGTAAATCAACCTAGAGACAATGCTATATACAAGCTTTCAGTACTACACATGATCCATGCTTTTGATGATAAAGAACTTCCAGAATTAATCGTCTGCCAGACAAATTTGGTTGAGGTCTCTGAGATGGGTCATCTTACAGTCAGACAAATAAGTCAAATGGAGGTATTTGTGAAGTTTTACCGGTTGTGACCTTACCCCTGTGTTTTTCTGGCACCTGGAGAAGAGTGACGTGCTAACTACCCGTGGAGCTTGGGCTATAAAGTTATGTCACTTGATCTGGCATCATACACATCTATGACCTTTCTCCAAGGAGCCCGGAAAGGAAGAAACACAGAGACATTTGGGGCCTTTACATAATATCAATATTTTTTCAAACATTTCCCCATGATATATTTCTGAGCACCATGTTTGGAAACCAATCTTAAACAACTGATTGCTTTTGCAATGTAATATCTTAGGGAGAGAAATTGCCATTGGATGGACTATAATTTTCAATTTTTAACAGTTTTTTTAATCAAAAGGTTTCAATCTATATTTCCCTTTATCTTTTACTCTTATCCGTGTACACAGTATTTCATTTGCATAGAGGACAGGCCCTCAACAAGACGACTTTTGTTGGTTTGATAAAATGCTGCAGAGAAGATCCATTTATCGAGTTTAATATCAGATTTAGGAGTTCATGGGCAGGAAGAGTACTGTCTCTATTGGAGAGACCTAAAGTTTACTTTTCAGGATTTTTTTAGCTTCAATATATTTTATACTGAAAGAAAGACTGTTCTATATGATAGATCTAGACAATCTTGTGTGTTAGCATGCTGTTTTTTTCAGGAAGCCTGATAATTAAGAGAAGGGAAAAGAGAAAATGAAACTCAAGATGCCTTATTGACTAATATCTTTAGATAAGCAACTCTTTGGTTAGATCGTTTTCTATTAATTTTCTGCGCTTTCAGTAACACAACTGAAAATGTTCAATTCATTGATTCTATAGTCTTTCCTTGTCATTTTATATTAAAACACTACTATCTTCTAGGCACACCAGATTATTTACCACTCTATAAACATGCCTTGAATTTTTCTGCCTATTTGCACAGGTTCCTTGACCTAAATCGCTCTTTATCATTTTTCCACTTTTGAAATCTTATTCATTCCTCAAAGCTCCATTCAAACATAATTGTTTATATAAAGAGCTTTTCTTGATGACCTTAATCAAATACACTCCCCTCCTCTGCGTTTCCATAATATTTATTGTACATTAAGTGTAGTATTTAATCCAGTTTGCCTTGTATTTTAAATATCCAAGGAATATACTAATGCAATTCTTAATACATTTCAGTAAATTTTTATGATGAAATTAACACAGTAAGATTTAAAAGAATATTCTAAATCACCTGGAGGAAATAAGATGGCTCCATAATTACCTGTTGGAAAAAAAATTAGGATATATAAGCAAAATATATGTCAATCAAAACCCATAGCTGGGTTTGAGATGGCCCAACATTGATCACCATTGGTTTGATTTTTTTTAAAAATAACAGTATATGGGAGTAAAAGGAGAGCTAACACCATTTCTGAAGCACTTGTGGGAGAAGCTTTTGCCAATATCTTACAAATATCCCAGTCCCATTGGTGAGGAAACTTCTGTGGTAAAATTAATGTATTTGACTATTATAGATGTTAAATTTTCAATTTGTTCCATGCAGTTTTGAGATTTCATGTTCATCAAGCAACCTTTTTTTGTGACTTGCCTTCCTGCAAAGGTTTCCTGAAGAGAAAATACATTCATCATGTCACTATTAAGTCTTGTGGTCTGTGTGGCAAGAATGTTTTATTGCAAAGAAATACATTAACATTCTGCTTGTACGTCAGACTCATGAATGTGGTTAATAATATATGTATAGATCTACACAAGGCTGAAAAGAAGTGTATGCATCACAGCAAACTTATCTGTGATTTTTCTCGGAGGTAAGCTGATAGGATTTAAACCCTGTAGAAGAGTTGTGATACTGATGGGTGAGAATTCAAGAATATTAAAAACTTATATATATGTATATACATAAACATATATATAATTAGTTTCATATTTATATAAATATATATAATTGTATAATTAGTTTTAAATTTCTTTAAATTTCTTCCTTATAATTTTTTAGCACATTAGAGCAGGATCTATGTCTTATATGCTTGTTAACCCAGTGCCTAATACAAATCTTGGTCTACAATCCTCCAGTAAATATTTACTAAATTGATTCTGTAAGTTCGGCATGCTCTGTTACTATCATTTTTAACCTGGTCTTTGATGGTTTAGCCATTCATTCATTCATTCACTCATTCATTCAAAATGTGTTTGTATGTCTTCCATGTACCAGGTAGGAATTTATGGGCAGTTAATTTCCAAGTATCCTTATAACTCCTTAGAAGTAGAGCAATTTACCTAATGATATATCTGCAATATATTTAGTTTCATTTGATGAATCAGGAACTGGTTTTCCCACAATATCCTTCTTTATTTTTTAGTAATAAAGACACTAAATTGTATCAGCATACATGGCTACGCAGCTAAAGCTTACATTTCTTAAGCTCAATTTCAGCAATACTGAGCCATCTGACTACACTTAGGCTAAAGGGATTGAACAGGAAGCGATGAGTTCAATTTCTATGCCATAAAATTAGAGGCCAGGAGTATGCCATCCAACGTCTCTTCTATCTTTTCTTGTGGCTGAAGTAGAGATTTAAGAAATGGAACCTTGGTCCTTTTTTGACATAAAATGAAAGCAATGTATTGAGGGCCTCTGATTAATAAGGTCAAAGGATTTGGGGTAGCTAATATCAGGGAACCACTGTCATTTCAGAACTCAATTATTAATTGGAAGAGACAGTAAACTTTAACATTTATTAGCTATTGCTCTTTGGCCTTTGTAATAGCAGCTTATCCAGGATACTAATAACTACAACTGGATTTCATTTGGACTTTATAATAGCATTTTGAAAAATGTTCAACTTTCCCTGTGCTCTCGTGCTGCAGATATAGACTGAGGAGCCCAAATAAAACAAAACACAATTGTGCACTGATGGACAGAAAGATGGAAGAGCTGACCAGCTCTATCAGCTACATTTACCTCTTTCAACCTTCTCTCCTTGTGTCTCACTCCTACGTTACTACCTCTCAGTGCTCCAGTCTTTTTGCCCCCATGACCCTAGTGTTGAGCAGGAATCTTAGGCAGAGAAAAAATGAATTTTCTGAAAATTATGTTGTGAAGATGTAATCAACATTATAAAATAAATAAAATAAAATAGCATTTGAAGAAACAAGTGGATTTAATGAATTGGTAAATAGGTTACTTATTTTCTAAGAAATTGGGTTTAAAAATTTTTTCTGTTTATTTTTTCAACCTAGAAATAAAACCATTTTCCTTTCCCTGTCCATTCCTTTGTAGTCCTTCCAACCAAAGTGACAAAAGTTTTCTGATTTTAGTTGTGGGACCTTGCCTTAGCCACCTTGATTTATCTAGTGCTTTAATAAATATTCCATTGTTTTTGCCTATCAAGTAACCTGCATCCATTCTTATTCTGGAAAAAGCATTCTTTTTCTGTGTGTGTCAAACTTAATTGAACATCTTCCTTATCCTCCAGAGCCCCACTCCACCATCATAGCCATGTTTACTAGTCTCAAGTTGACTAGAATCACACTTAGTCACAGTGATATGATCGATGTTAGATGTGTGGTGCAAGAAAGGAAAATCAGAGGATCAGGTTATTATTACCAGACAAGGTTGGCCTTAATATGAAAAGTTAAAGATATCTGTGGCCCTGACAATGATAGTTTTCTATCTCTAAAGAATAGTCATGAATCTTTATGCACCAAATAATATATATGATAATTCATAAAGAAAAAAAAATTACTGAAGTACAGAAAAATACAAATGTATACAACTGTAGTTAACCCCTCTCAGGAAATGAATATCAAGTAGGTAAAAAATCAGTGAGCCAGCTTATCAGTTGTAACAAATGTAGCACCTTGGTGGGGGATGTTGAAAGAATGGGAGGCTTATGCATGTGTGGAGACGGGGTATATGAAAAATCTCTGTACTTTCTCCTCAGTTTTGCTGTGAACTAAAATTTGCTTATAAAAAATAAAGTATTAATTAAAAAATGCATGCACACATATTCACTCACCTCTCTCTACCCATCTCTTTATGTAATGATGAGCTATGGAAAAATACAAAGAATCCTCAGACAAAAATTACATGAAGACAAGAACTCAGAGTAGTAAGTAGAGCACTAAAGTCACTTCTTCCTTGAGGGAATTTTCCAAACTTAGTGAACATAACCATTAGTTATTTAGTTTTGTAAGCTTATGGAACAAATATGTCTCAAGATAGACGAGGAGATAGCATTTCAAATATCCATGCCCTTAATTTAAGAGCAAACTAATAACAAAAGTAGCATATTACCTCCAACCAGTACCTACAAATAAAATGCAATGTGAGAATTTGCAGTAAGGAGCTAGACTTTCCAGGGGTATTTCCCAAATTCACTGTCACTGAATGACCAGAGAAGTCTCAACTTCAGAGAATTGTCCAGTCTCAAAATTTTATTTCTCTTCTGTGCCTTATAGAAGTAAAAGTAAATTCCTCCTCGACTAATCCAAGGTCATCCCCCATCTTGTATATTTCCACAGTTAAAATTCTCTAGAAAATAAACTACATATGGCAAATAAATAAATATCACTACATATGCATGCATAAATAAGGTAACATGAACTGGAATAAACAGAAAACAACAGACAGCAAAAGTAGAGGCACAAACATTCCAGATATTGGAAAAATCAGTAGATTATATGCTCAGTACAATAAATGGTTCAATAAATAAAAGACATGTAAAATATCAGTATATAGCAAGCAAACTTGAAAAAAGAGAACTCTAGAAATGAAAAATATAAGTACTAAAATGAAGAACTCAAATTAATACATTGAGCTAAAGACACTAGAAACAAAAGAATACATTTTTCATGACTCATTTAAATAAATTTAAAATCAGACAAAACAATTATATTGTATTAAGAGTCAGAAAAGTTGTTACCCTTAGAAAGGATCAATCTAATATATGTAAGGGGCAGCTTCAGGGGAATGTCTGGGGTGCTTATTTCAGTTTAGGTTACATAGGTGTGCTGTTTATAAAACTCATTGAGCTCTATACTCTAGACTTTTATGTTAACATTACTCATAAGTAAGTTATTTTTTATACATATAAAATAACATGCCAGTCAAAATAGGCAAATTCCTCAAGCCACTGCTGCTAAATGGTGGGGGGGAACATACTTTCAAATTCATCTATGAATAGACATAAAAATTGATTTTTTGGTAGCTTGTTATATATTTACTTTAATAAAACCTATTAATTAGGAAATTAAAAAATAGATACAAGGAATGCCTAGGTGGCTCAGCTGGTTAAGCATCAGCCTTTTGCTCAGGTCATGATTTCGGGGTCCTGGGATAGAGCCTCATGTTAGGCTTTCTGCTCAGCGTGGAGTCTGCTTCTCCCTCCCCCTCTGCCTCTTCCCCTGGTTGTGCTCTCTCTCTTTCACTCACTACACAATAAAATAGTATAATAAATCATCATTTGTCTATTACCAGTTTAATAATTAACTCATATTCAATTTTGTTTCATTTATACTCTTACTCATTAACCTCCAAAAAGTTAACTTTGAAGAGTTACTGACTGAAAATTTCCAAAACTGATAAAAGACACCAAACTACATATTGAAGAAATATAATTAATCCCCAAAAGGATAAAGTAGAATAAATCTACACCCAGAAACAACTAACGAAAAAGTACAAAAGTGAAAAGTACAAAATATGATGGTATAAATAATACATATCAATAATTAAACATCATGCGCCTGGGTGGCTCAGTTGGTTAAGTGACTGCCTTCAGCTCTGGTCATGATCCCAGAGTCCTGGGGTTGAGTCCCACATCGGGCTCCCAGCTCCACGGAGAGTCTGCTTCTCCCTCTGACCTCCCCTCTCATACTCTCTCTCACTCTGTCTCTCTCTCTCTCAAATAAATAAATAAAATCTTAAAAAATATTTTAAACAATAAAAAAATAAAACAAACAAATTAATACATGCTGAAATAATTTGATATTGGATAAAAGAACAAAGTCCAAGTATGTGCTATTGTCTGAAGAAAAATACCGAACATAAGAATGCAGTGCAGTTAAACAGTAAAAGGAATAAAGGAATACAAATAATGCTAAAAACAATGACAAAAACTGTTGCAGTAATATTAATACCAGGCAAAAAAAGGTTCTAAAGCAAAACAAAACAAAACAAAAAACCTAACAGGTAAGATTACTTTATAATGATAAAAGTTTCAATTCATCATGAAACAAAACAAATTTTTAATTTGTTTTCAATTTGTTTCAAAAAGAAACAAACAATATCACAGTGGGAGATTTTAAAATACTTATTTAAGGAATTGATAGAACAAGTAGTCAAAGATTTAGTAAAATATATAGAAAATTTGATCAAGAAAATGTTAAAGGTGATCTAAATGTTCCATAGAACATCTGAATCCAACAACTGAGGAATACACTTTCCTTTCAAACATACATTGACTATTCACTTGCTGTAAAGCATGTCTTGCTGAGTTTCAAAAGTTTGGACGGTCATTACATAGAATGTGAATAAGTAAAGTAAAAATACTTTTTTAAAGTATTTTTAATACTTTAAATAATAAAGTAAAAATATGTGAAAGTAAAGTAAAAATAATATAATGTCCAGGAAAAAAAATGTTAAATTATTAAGGAAAAAATTCTTTTTTTTTTTTTTTAAAGATTTTATTTCTTTATTTGACAGACATAGATCACAAGTAGGCAGAGAGGCAGGCAGAGAGAGAGAGGGGAGGAAGCAGGCTCCCCGCTGAGCAGAGAGCCCGATGCGGGGCTCGATCCCAGGACCCTGGGATCATGACCTGAGCCGAAGGCAGAGGCTTTAACCCACTGAGCCACCCAGGCACCCCTAAGGAAAAAATTCTAAATCCTCTTGAATCAAAGTCTCAGCGCCACTGGAAACTGGCAAATGTTTACAAATTGAAATTAATAAGCTCAAAGTTGTTAGCTGACTCTATAATATTAATTAGAGGGACAATTCTGACAAACCGGGTATTGACAAGCTATGACTTATGGGCCAAATCCAGCCTGATGTTCATTTGTACAACTATTGAGACTTAAAAAAAAAAAAAATGTACTCTTTTAAAGGGTTGTGAAAAAACACAAACATATTGAACAGAGTCCATATGTGACCATATAAATTAAAATATTCACTATATGCTATTTACAAGAAAATTTTTGTTGATGCCAGGCTTAAATGCTTATACAGAAAAAAAGGAGCTTAGTAGATACACTTCCAAAGAAATTTATAAAAGACCCGTAAGACAAACCTAAAGAAATTAGAGAAAAACAATCAAGGTAAGAGTATAAAGTAATAAAACAGAAATCAAACACATGGTTGCTATCAACAAAGCCAAAGTTTTTTCCTTGAAAAGTCTAATAAAACTGAAGGGTGAGACAGATCAAGGAAAAAAAAAAAAAAGTAGGCACACAGAAACAATGTTAAGAATGAAGTAGGAGATACAACTCAGATTCTTCAGACCTTAAAAGTTATTAAGAGAATACAATGAGCAAAAAAGATACAACTAGATGCCTCAGAATGTTAGAAGTTAATAAGAAAACACCATGAAAAAATTATTCTATTGACTTAAGATACTCATGATACTAGATATAAAAATTCTAAATAAAATATAAGCAAATAAAATCCAGCCATGCATGCAAAAAATAATACATCATAACCTAGTTGAGTTTATTCCAGAAATGCAGGTTGATTGGATAAACACTGGAAAATCACTGAATGGAATTCAGCATGACAAATAAAAGAAGAAACACATGATTGTATCAATACACGCTGAAGAACACATTCAATAATTCAGTAGAATTACATATATTCATTTTTTTAAAAAAATATTTTTATCATAGTAGAATTAAAAATGGATTTTCTTATTCATAAAAAAGATTTAGTAAAGTTATGTACAAAAAGAAATATAATCATATATCATATGTTAGTTCATGATGTTAGTTCTGTTTTGACATCAGAAGTTAATCAAAGTAGACTCTTATTACTATCATTACTATTATCAGAACTTCTACTCAGCATTGTTCTAGTGTGCCTACACAGCAAAATAAGGCAAGAAATAGAAATTAAAGAGAGAAGCATTGGAAAGAAATAAGCAAAACTGGGACGCCTGCGTAGGTCAGTCAGCTAAGCATCTGCCTTTGGCTCAGGTCATGATCTTAGGTCCTGGGATTGAATCCTGTATGGGGCACCTTGCTCAGTGGGGAGCCTGCTTCTCCCTCTGCCTCTGCCTGTCACTCCCCCTGCTTGTGCTCAGTCTCTCTCTCTCTCTCTTTATGACAAATAAATACATAAATCTTTTTTTTAAAGAAAAAGAAATAACTGAAACTGTCATTATTTTAAAATGATTGTTTATAATCACATTTCAAATTGATATGATATGATTATTTACATAGAAATTCTATGTAAATTATCACATAAAATTTTTAGAATTAAAATAAAAATCAAAAATATTTCTATACAGGAAGAGCACAAATTAGACACTGAAATAGAATACAGCATACTACTTAGGGTGAGTAATTAACATTATAATAATCAACCTCCCAAATCTTACTGTCTTAACACAATACTGATTTATTTCTCAGTCATGACAATAATTTATTTATTTATTTTTAAAGATTTTATTTATTTATTTGACAGACAGAGATCACAAGTAGGCAGAGAGGCAGGCAGAGAGAGAGGAAGGGAAGCAGGCTCCCTGCCGAGCATAGAGCCCAATGCAGGGCTCGATCCCAGGACGCTGGGATCATGACCTGAGCCGAAGACAGAGGCTTTAACCCACTGAGCCACCCAGGCGCCCCAGTCATGACAATAATTTAATCAAGTATTCCATGAACAGTTTTGCAAGATGAATTCATGGACCCTGCCTCTTTTTAAATCACGTACCATCATCTTCTAGGACCTCTTCAGAATTCTCTGCTAAGTCTGTACAGGCAGTTAGCAAAGAGGAAGAACAAGGATTGTTGTGAATATTTAAGAACACATCTACAAGTGATATATATCATGTCAATGGAGTCTCGGAACTGTAAGATTCTTATATGCTCAGAAAGGTTAAAGAGGTTATCTAGTAGATTCTCCTACAATAATTGTGGTGGTGGTGTGTGTGTGGGAAGATCAATGTTTATTTATTTTATTCCACGTGTAGAACTCAGCAAACTCCTTTTTAGGGAAAAAACTTCAAATCCTACTGAAGCCAATGTACCATTTCAGTGTTCAGAATCTATAGGTGATGTGGCTTCTCTTTCAAGTTCAGACTGTGGCCCAGGACTCTAACAAATAAAACATGTTATTTGTCCCTATGCTCATAACTGCCCAGCCCCACTCACAATATAATAATAAAACAGGGACAGGAAATTTTCAATAAATTCTCCCTTTCTTTGTAGCATGGTGTCACCACAATGTTGCTCATGTCCACATTTCTGAAACCTGTGAATATGTTCCTGCCCATGGTAAAAGAGCTTATGTTAATGTAATTAAGTTAATAATTTTGAGCAGATGAGCACAAAATAATCACAAGACTACTTATAAGAATGAAACAGGGGCGGGGGGGGAAAGAATGAAACAGGAGGCAGAAAAGAGGGAAGGTGTTGTGGATGATGGAAGCCAAGAGGAAAAAGATGATACTACGCAGCTGGCTTAGAATTAAAGATAAGAACCAACATATTATTACGATAAAAAATGTACGAAGGTGTTTAACAGGAAGTTGTAGTAACAGCAAATCTTAGAAATTCCAACTCCAGAAAAAGAACCTCCAGATGTATCACCCAAATATGCAAAGACACATTTAGAAGGAAAATCCTGGCAGCATTTTTTTTGTAAGAGCAAACAATAGGAAAGAACACTAATTTTCATTGATAAAGGACTGAATAAATATATTACAGTCCCAACCTTATGACAGAATACTCCTCAGTTGATTAAAAAAAGAAAAAAAAAACTTTATCAATAGAAGGAGGCAAACCAAGAAACAGACTCTTTTTTTTTTTTTTTTTAAGGTTTTGTTTGTTTATTTGAGAGAGAGTGAGCAGGAGCAGGGGAGAGGAGGAGAAGGAGTGAAGAAGCAGATTCCCTACTGAGCAGAGAGCCAAACAAGGGGTTCCATCCCAGGACCCTGGGATCATGACCTGAGCTGAAGGCCGAGGCTTTAACCCACTGAGCCACCCAGGTGCCCCAGAGAACAGACTCTTATCTGTAGAGAACAAACTGATGGTTCCCAGAGGGGAGGTGGGTGGGGGGATGTGTGAAATAGGTGATGGGGATTAAGGAGTACACCTGTGATGAGCATTGGGTGATATATGGAAGTGTCGAATCACTTGTATATTGTACACCTCAAACTAATATTATACTGTTAACTAACTGAAATTTAAATAAAATCTTTAAAAAAAATCTTTATCAAAATAGGTTGGTGTAGAATAATCCCCAAATACATTCGTAGACTTAAAAGAACAAGCAATACATATACTATTCATTCATTTAGGGAGAAAGCAGTTTCATTTTTATGAGTCTAAAAAATTTCTTGCACTATTCATACATATAAAAACTGCTATGTTGTTTGGAATGAGGATTAAGGTGGTGTGGCAATGGAATAAGACATAAGATTTTATTTTATATCACTTAGAATTTTTGCAATGTTCACCGTATTTGTTTCCGACTTTTCAATTTAAAAATCACAATCAGATAGAGACAGATAAATAGATGGTGGATGAATGGATGGATGCTTGGATGACTAGATAGAACAAAGTAACATTAAACCTTTTGGAAGATGAGCCTATGAATATGATCTCATTCAACAACCACCTCATTTTTCTTCTATTCTTTCTATTTATTTTCCAGAAGAAATTAGGGTTTTTTCTTGTTTATCCAGGTTTTCTTGATCACTACCTTTACATATACACACTACTTCTAGCAAACTATCAAAAGTACCTTGTGTACTCAGCCTTCTATTTCTTGAATAGCCACTCAATTTGTCACAAAATATATATCTGGCCTGATGTTAAAAGAAATTTCACTTCAACTTACACAATTACTCTGATTGTACAGTAGTCCCAGGTCCAGCTTCTATTTGACCTATGCATTACAACCTCTTGGTCATTCCAAATAAAACCACTGCTTATACAAAATTTTAATTATTAGCAAAACACATAAATATTATTAAGAATCTGGATGGCAAACTAACTTGATCATTCACCGGATATTTATCGAGAGTTTACTATACATGCATGGCATTCTGCTGAAGAACTAAACTGAAGGACTCTTTTTTCTACAGTCGCTACCCTCAAAGAGTTCAAG
Organism: Martes martes; assembly: GCF_963455335.1. NCBI lineage: Eukaryota > Metazoa > Chordata > Mammalia > Carnivora > Mustelidae > Martes > Martes martes. The sequence continues at coordinate 39,909,311 of NC_137890.1, read as the reverse complement.
TATTTAAGTAGAGAGAGAAACACATACGCAAAGATTATAGTGCAGTGAGTGCAATAAAGAAGACTAGCACAGAGTATCAACAGAGTCACAAAAGAAGGGCCTAACTCTGTTTATAAAGTGGTCATGGAAGGTTCCTAGAGCATTGACCTTTTTAGGAATGCAGTGAAGAATTCTTTGGAATTTACCCAATGTACACACACATACACACACACCCCCCCAAAAAATTAAATAATAATAAACAAATAAATCTAGCAAAGGCACTGAGGTTTAGAGAGCAGGACAAATTGGGCAAATAGTACATAGGGCAGCTTGGCCAGAATAAGGGCCTGTGGCATGGTGGACAATGTTAAATCCTTAAGGTGAATCCTTGATGGGGAATCCTTGTTGGGCATGCCTCCAAGTGTGCATTTGTGCTTTAACCAGGGAAAGAGTAGAACATGAACATTTGGAGGATGGGGAAAGGTCATGACATAATCAAATTAATGTTTTGTAAAGATCCTTCTGGCAGCAGCATGGAGAGAAACATGAAAAATGGACTGAAGCAAGGACAAGACTAGAGTTGAGATCTATGTTTCCTGCTTTTGAGGTAATTCATTACAAAGGCTGGAGGGTAGTGTTACATGCAGTCAGGTGCAGGGTTCCAAATAAGAAGGTCGAAGCTTTTAAGATCATCTGGTTCTGCCTCTTAATGAAACTGAAATTCCCCATATGTTATCCTCCATAAGTGTTTATCTGCTCTGTGTTTAAAGCCCAGAAACCAGAGGATTAACTCAATACCTTCCCTGACAGTCTATTCATTTTTTTTTTTTTTAATTTTTGGAACAAGTCTGACTTTCACCAAAATGTCATTGTTGCCAAAATCAGAATATCCATGCCGTCACTTCTTTCTCTTAACTTCTTTGGTCATTAGCATCCCAATTCTCCCTTTCTGCCTCAGCCCCACAAACCACTCAAACAATATGTGTTTTTCCTTCTTGACTATCAGTTTCTTCTTATATAACATATGTAAATAAACTACACAGAGTAGACAGTACACAACACCACTTGGGGTTGATTTGTGTTGTTGTAATGAGGAATACTCATTCATTAGAGTAAATACAATTTTGTACCATCTTAAGAAATAAGTAAAACTTAAGTAGATAAACCTTTTATAGATAATGTAAGACTTGAACAATATATATATATATTTTTAAAGATTTTATTTATTGATTTGACAGAGAGATCACAAGTAGGCAGAGAGGCAGGCAAAGAGAGAGGGAAGCAGGCTCCCCACTGAGCAGAGAGCCTGATGCGGGGCTTGATCCCAGGACGCTGAGATCATGACTTGAGCCGAAGGCAGAGGCTTAACCCACTGAGCCACCCAGGCACCCCAATACATATACTTTTAAAGCAGGAGAATAATATCATATATTTAAGGAAATATGAATAATGAAAACCAAAATTAACCAAGATCAGCCATTAAAAATATAATTTTAAATTGTTAAAAATGTCCTTATTTAAATTGTGGATTTTTTCATTTTAAAAATTTCAATATTTTTATTATAGTCACATGCATAACATTGCAAAAAGTACTATTTGAGATATTAAAACACACTTATGGAAGTAACTTTTAACTGACAAGAGGCTACTAGTAACCATTAGGGGGAAAAAAAAAAAAAGAGCACTTAGCTCTGGAACCAAACATGTAAAATGACAGATAAGTCGGTAATTTCTTTTCAAACCCGAAGGTATGACCTGTGAACTATTATATATATAGTCATAGATACACATTAATTGGAATTTTAAAGATACAGAAATTGAAGTTTCCAGAAGTTTAAAGTATTGAAGGTAAAATATAAATGGCACAAGACAAACTCAAATCCATTTCTTTCCATTTCAAACCCCATACTTTTAACCACTATGCTGTATTTCCTAAGTTAATAGAAAGTAAAGAATCAGTAGTAGCATTTTACAGTTTCTTTATTGGTTATAGATTTGCTTTCCAAGCAGAGAGATTTTTATTGGGCAAGGGGAACTAGAACCCACAGCCTTCAATTTTGATGCTGTTTTCCCTGCATCTAGAAAATGTTTCTAAATAACAATGATATCAGGTTTCATCGGTAAAGATCACAACATGAAATCTGTTTCTGAATTTACTGTTAATATTAAAATGTGGGACGCCTGGTGGCTCAGTGGGTTAAGCCGCTGCCTTTGGCTCAGGTCATGATCCCAGGGTCCTGGGATTGAGCCCCGCATCGGGCTCTCTGCTTGGCAGGGAGCCTGCTGCCCCGTCTCTCTCTCTCTGCCTGCCTCTCTGCCTAGTTGTGATCTCTGTCTGTCAAATAAATAAATAAAAGCTTTAAAAAATAAAGAAATAAAAAAAATAAATAAATAAATAAAATGCTACTCAACATATTATTTAGTATCCTAAGTATATACAAGTTCCCACTATTAAAATTTGTTTTATGAAAAATATTTTTGGATAGACTTTGATTCTGGGAAAAGTAATTATGTGATTATGTTGTTCATTTGGTTATCGAGAATCTTAATACCAAATCTTGTTTATTTTTGAGAAAAAAATATTGAGAAAAAAAGGTAAAGATCTGCACATCTGTGTTCCTCTTTTAACCTCATTATCTGATTTCTATTTTTTATAATTTTTCTTATCAAGGGGATTTTAAGTCATGTGAAATAGTTATCTGGGTAAATGTGTGTAGAATAGGTTATCATCTGTGTAAATACACATCTGAATGAATATTTAAAAAGGAAGAAATCTGGACCAAAGAAATTGTAATGTATAAATTTTAAAATAATGTTCAATTATAAATTCATATTTCCATACATTTTTAAAATGTTGGTGTATCTGTTTAATAAATAGCATCTCATGACCTTGAAAATACACCTTGCAATACCCCTTGTCGTTGTATCCATAATGATCAGAAACCTGTAGTATTCAGGGAAATGGAAATTATTATAGTGTGTTATTTAAGGACAAAATTTAATATAAATTAAATTCATTCATATGAGCACAATTAAAGGCCTATCCATACAAAGCAAAAAAAAAAAAAAATTGTAGCTGAGAAATAAAGAGTGGTTAAAGCCATGTAAACTGCAAATTTCTATATAAATTACTTGGCATCCAATTTTTGTTAAATATTTAATGTTTCTAAAGTGGGTTTCTGCTTATACATCTGTCTTTTTGCTTTTCTCTATAGAAAACGTGGAGCAGATGGGGACAGTGAGACAATATAAAGATAATTCTTCTTCCTGAATGTGAATTCACTAAATATTTAGGATCTTGGCAGTAGCAGTAGTGTGCTTTTCACAGAATGACAGTCCTATAATCTCTCCATCTATAGACAACAGCTGTTTTATATATTGACATACTTTTTCCAATTTTTTTCCATCCACACATTGCAAACTTGAGGCATCCATGTATGTGTGTATGTGAATAGATTTATATGTATTTGTGCATACATGTATGTATCCAGATTTTCTCGATTAACATTCAGTGACAAATATCTTCCATATATAATACTTCATTATGTTCATATCCATAATTTATTTAATTATAAATTGTTAAAAATTCAAAATTCTTTGCTATGTAATTCTGGGGTGAATATTAATCTTTTCATCATGTCTAATGGCACTCTTAATATGAAGAGTTAATGGTAAATGAACTGAGGCAATAAAATAATAAAAATTTTATGGGTTTTAACTCTTACTGAGATTTGGTATGTTTATGTATGCATACACAAAGAAAAGTAGCAAAATCAATGTATCTCAGAACAAGCATATTTTAGCAGCCTTTCTTTTAGAAGGTAAGACAAAAATAGGTTGGGTAGTTACATATAGCATTCATAAATACACTTCAATAAATTTATTAGTATATCAGTAAATGAAGACACTTTTAAAAGCTTAAGATAAAATGGATCCCAAGACTAAATGCAAGCAGTAATTGAGGCAAATCACACACTTCAGAGGGATTTCTATTTTTACATTGGAATCCAGTATCCTTGGATATAACTTGTTGCTGATTTTAGAGACTCCTCCGGTGACATTACAAGCTACATTAAAAATTTAAACCTTGGGTGCCTTGGTGGCTCAGTGGGTTAAGCCTCTGCCTTCAGCTCAGGTCGTGATCTCAGGGTCCTGGGATTGAGTCCCGCATCGGGCTCTCTGCTCAGCAGGGAGTCTGCTTCCTTTTCTCTCTGCCTACCTCTCTGCCTACTTGTGATCTCTCTCTCTCTGTCAAAATAAATAAATAAAATCTTCTTAAAAAATTAAACTTTTGAAAATGAAATATTAAGTTGAATATTCAAAAAGTATTACAAAATGAAATAACAATAATGAATGGTGATGTATCACCACAGTTGCACTAATACAATAACAAATAATTAGGGCAAAACCAGAAGAAATTGGAAGAATCCTTGTCCTTGTTGGTTCCACATTATCTAAGTAAAGAGACTTGTCTGCCAGTTCTCAATATCTATTTATATTGATTCATTTAAAAGTGTCAATTGGCATATAGATACTTTCCATTTTAGAATACCCTCATACTTTATGAAACCCTAATTTCAAATGCATCAAAAAGAATTCATATTATTATTTTATAGGTTCTCAAAAAGTAAAATGGCTCTAAAAATGAAGGATTTTCTTTTAAGAGTGGGGGGAATTATGTGGTGTCTACATTGAAGCATGCGTCCTAACACCAAGTAAACGATGACTTTCTATAAACAGAAATGCTCAGACTCTAAAAAAGTATATTCCACCATTACAAATCATCTAATAGTACTCAATCCTTTGGGGGCTCTTGGGTGGCTCAGTGGGTTAAGGGTCTGCCTTGGGCTTTAGTTGTGGTCTCAGGGTCCTGGGATCAAGCCCCCTGCCCCATGTGGTCGGGCTCCCTGCTCAGCGTGAGTCTGTTTCTCCCTCTGCCTCTCAGCCCACTTGTGCATGTGTACTTGTGCCATCTCTCTCTTTCAAATAAATAAAATCTTTGAAAAAAAAATAAAAAGAACTGAATCTTTTGTACATGTGAGCTGTTTGAAATATGAATTCTAAAACCTAAACTTTCCTGGGGAAATGGCATCACAAATTTCTGGACCTTAAAAATTCAGACAGTAGGGGCACCTGGGTGGCTCAGTGGATTAAAGCCTTTGCCTTCGGCTCAGGTCATGACCCCAGGGTCCTGGGATCGAGCCCCACATCGAGCTCTCTGCTCGGCAGGGAGCCTGCTTCCACCCCCCCCCCCCGCCTGCCTCTCTGCCTACTTGTGATCTCTGTCAAAATAAATAAATAATATATTAAAAAAAAATTCAGATAGTAGACTTCTCACTTAAGGGCAAACCTAAAACATTACACACACACCCCTTTCCCTTAAAAGAAAAAGATTTAAGAAACACTAGGTGAAAACTAGAAACACTAAGCAATAGCTAATACATTTCACAATAGCATCGAATTGTATCTTGATTTAACTGAGCAAATAATATTGGCCCTCAATACCTAATATTAAGTACATAAACATGAGCATTTAATAGTTATTGTTATTTCAAAAATTCTCATCAGAATTCCTTTCTATTTCTTACCAAGAAGAACTACGTTGACAGCTACCTACAGTTACTATGGATTTCCAATAAAAAAAACTGTACTGGTGTTCACCTGCATCTAATTGCAATTATGTACAAGGCCCATCCCCATAACCAAATAATGGGAAGAAGAAATGAATATTACTACCTGTGGCTTCTTGACTCAGGGATCAGCTGAGAACATGCTTTGTCTTTGTCAGGAAGAGGTGCAACTCATTCCTCTAACCCTATAAATGACCCTTATATTAAACAGTACAAGACCCTCTTAGTGGGGACATAAATTAGTGCTTTGGAGACCATTATCTAGGGGCCATTAGTGTTGTCTAGTGACTAGTTAAGAAATCGATGGGATTCTAATTATCTAATCATCAAATCCTTTTTTTTTTTTTAACCAAAGGTGAATTCTTTTTAGAATTGTCAAATTGCACTAAGATATATATTTAATAATAATTATTAACTACCTACTATGTAGAGGCACTTTATGTGAACACAAAGATTATTAGACTATTGTCCCTTCCCTCGAGAAATCGGTGTAGATCAGGTTAAGGTAACACATAACTACCAAAAGAGAAATGCTTTCTGTATCTTAGCTAACTTAACAGATAAGAAATAGATCTGGACAGCCCCAAGAAAAATACCCCTTTAATGGCATCTACCACCAATGAAGCATTTTTTTTTTTGACCCAGAATTACATGATCTATTTTTGATTAAATTTCACTGAATACAGGACCATTTTGATGTTTATTACCCCATTGAATTCCCTGACTTTAGAAACATCTCTATGTAAATGGTGTGCTGGGAAATGTACTTTAGTCTCTATTCACTCTCTGAAGTAGTCATTCATGGTTCATTTGACCACTCTAGGGTTCAAGTTCTCTTATCTGAAAATGAGAATGCAAATTACTTCACAGATATAAAGCCTGGCATCAACGCTAGTTTTAAAAACCTCATGATTCATTAAAACTCTTCATAGTCTCTGTACCCCAAACCTCTATTAGGTGCTTAAGTGCCACCAAAGCTTTATCAACAAGTACTCACGTACCACTCACGGGAAACACTCACATTGTGAAGGGCACATGTTTACGTAGTCAATGCCAAAGGTACAGAGCGTTAAACAATTATGACATGAACACTTAAAACGGATCCCCATTGTTGGATTTAGTTAAGTACCACCAATTTGAATGTGCACTTAACATCTATGCACATATTTTACCTGCAAAACTGACAGAATTTCTAAATGACATTAAAAAAACATACTTTTTCCAACCAAGATAAACTTTCACTGAGTGGTAACTAAATAGGAAGTATGTATATATATATATATATATATATATATATATATATATATATGTATATGTATAATAATATCAGCATAGATATGTGGTTATATGCAGATATGTGATATATACCACATAGATATATGGTTGTTTTAACTAATATGTTGACGATTTAAACAAAGGAAGGATCTTAGTGAAAACAGCTACAGTGGTATGAAACCACTGCTAGATGTCAAAACAAAACTTAAAATGAAACTAATTGGACTATATGGAGTATGTAAGAAAAGATTGATCAAACTTTGTCAAAACTTTAAATATCATCTCAAGACCAGCTTGAACTTTTCATGAATTTAATGTACATGTATAACTAATTCACCTATGAAGCTTTCCCAACTCTGAAATCAGATGATTTTACTTTTAAGCTTATAATGAACTAAAGTAGGAGAACTACTTAAATGGTAAATCAATATGTTTCTATCATTATAAAAAAGTAGTCTGCTGCTCTTTCCAAATATCAGCATCTACTAAGGAAGTACATGACATTGGAATTGTTTTTTTTCTTCCTTTGGGTACGAAGAGATTCAGCGAGCCTCATCCTTCCGCCATTAGAGGAAGAGGGTGCACATATTATTCACGTACACCTAATGTGTACATCTCAAGGATGTGTTTACATCTCAAGGATGTTGTTCATATGGGGGGGTGGAGATTGAAATAGGTTTATGAGGAACTGAGAAACCAATATATAAAGTTTTTTTAAAATCTACATTTTATGAATATATATGGAACTGAACTTTCCAAAGTATGAAGATGATATCTTTAAGGTCTGAGCTGTATAATACATTTACCAATCATTCTGGTCCAACACAAAACACCTTATTACTAACAAATCCAGGAAATCTATTTGGGTCTGCATTACGATTGGTTTCACATGACTCTAATCACTGCACTGCTTATCTACTTTTTATGCATTTCTCACCATCATCTTATTGCATGAAAAATAAATATGTAATTTGGTAACATTTGAAATTGAATTGGTAAATGAACTTGTAAATCTACAATTGCAAAATATATATATATATATCTGTACAATTGTTACATGTTACTTAAATATCTGTTCTCCTTTTTAATTTGCATTCTCTTTCCAGAATCAGTGCTATACATAGACAGCAACTTTGGTCTTCAAATGTATTGATTTTTTTAGAGATTTTGGTAGTTAATTAAATTACCATTACTGAAGAGACGCTGATGGAAAACTGAAGGAAAAGGCTCTGCAAAATGCTAGATATTCATAGGTAAACAAAACTTTATTTTTTAAATATTGTGTCCCATATGTTTCCTCTAATGTAAGTAATCATGACATTTTTTGTTTATCATTTTTTTGTGTTGGGGGAGGGGAAGGTTATCGATGCCTTGTCCTTCTAGTGCACTGTGAAACCAACAGAAGAACATGGATTTCCATTCTCTGCTTGGGGCTCTCAGACTTTTTCACCCTGCACACTGCTTACAAGGGTTACCTTCACACACTCCCATCTGTGACGTTGTTCATTTATGTAAGTTATTCTCCATAGGGGTAGACATGGATTGCTGTATAATTTAATAGCTTCCACATGTCTCATCCCATCCCCATATTCTAAAATAAACGTTAGGTAGAGCTGGCTGAATCGTATCCCCTTTAAATCTTTACTTCATAAAGAATGGTTCTGGGACCATTACACCAGAACTTGTTAAAATATAGAATCTAGGCCAAGTCTGTTTAATCATTTGGGTTAATTGTCAATATTCTCTGGTCAAATCAACTATGACTAGTATTCCAGGATCAAATGAGACAAAGTATGCCAAAGTGCTCCCAAGGAAATATCTCTGTCTGCTTAGTTCCTAAGGGAGTTTTGTGAATATGGTGACAGATTCTTGGAGTTTCATGGCCCCCTCTCAAATATAACAAATGACTATAATATTTGGCAGCGTATAATAAATTCCATAAAAGAATGGCTTACATTTGCCTTGACGCTGCAAGAGGAAGAGATTTCTATTTGAAACAGTAGACTCTCTTGGGAACTTTTTGAAAACATTAAAAAACTACATTGAACAAATCACTTTTGCCATAGATGAATGTGTTTCATAATGCAGTAACTGCTTAATTATGCAAGTAAAAATAGATTTTAAAAAAGATTGGTGAACGTCTTGGCTGCTTGCAATATGCCATTTGTTGTCCTGAATTGGTTATTGAACTTTTCAAATGTAAGTGTGCCAAAATTAATGTTTGAGAAACCAACTGAAGGCTGTCAAATATTAGATGAATTTCTCATACCTTTATATTCAGCATTCATTCTTCTGCTTGAGTAAAAGAAGTTCTAGATGCTTCTAAATTTATCAAGTGTTGACTAATTATGCAAGATTGTTCTCTGAAGTCTGTATATAAGGAGAGATAACTGTCTTTATTGTGTTGACAACAATAAAGGAGGCAATGGGTTAAATTTCACTCTCAAGACCCTCCAGGATAGGATCTAAAATTACTTCTCCACCGCTCTTTATTTTCTACCTACTTCCCCATATGTCACTAGCCCTTGCTCAGATAGACCAGATCCTGTCATATCTTCTTATTCAAGTCTGTACTGAATCCTGTGCCAAAGAATACCCTCCTCCTGCCTTCTTCCTTCTTATCCCCAAGTTTGGGACTCTTGGTTATCTTTTAAGACATAAATAAACTTTCTCTATGTATCTGTTCTCACAAGTCAAGGCCACCATCTACTGTGCTGTGATATACAGAATTTGGTATATGTTATTATTATAGCATTTGTCTTATTATATTGTAATAACACCTGACATGCCTGTTTCCCCCAATAGACCAGGCACTCCTCCAGAACAGACAATAGAGCATCCATTCTGGCACTCCATTAGCACAGTGCTTCATACACAGTGTGCTCTCAACAATGCTTTTTGAATGAAGGGATGAATTTTTCATTGATTAGGCATTAAGATAAATTCATCTATGTAAAGTCTCCCTTTTACTTTTTTTATTGCATGCCTTGTAGCAATGACAACAGCAACCAAACAACAGACATTTATTGAGGACTTGTCTAGTGCTAGGCACTGTGCTAATAGCTTTACATCCATTATTTATCTCATTTAATGTTCGAAACAATCCTCTGAAGTGAGTACAATTGTTCTCCCCATTTTAAGAGAAAGAAACCGAACAAAGAGAGATTACACATTTGGCAAATGGTGGTGTCAAAATAAAAACGGAGGTCTTCTGACTCCAGCACTTGCCATTTTGAACAAATACAAAAAGAGACCTCCTACATGATTGATATAAAAGCTAATGAAATGGTTTAGCCAATGGCATAACTAACCAAACATCTGAAAACAAACCTCTATTAACTGAACAAAATAAATGACTCTTCATAAGAAACTTTCCATTGCTTTCATCTTTCTCACCCTGCACTGTATTTATTAACACATTGTAGTTGTGATAGAAAGAGATTTCATTATTTACTCTGGTATTGTTCTGTTTATATATACCTATTTGACGGCTATATAGTCTTAATTTATCAATCATCCTAACATTAAATATTTCTTTCAATCAATAATTCCCAGTTTGCTTCTAAAAAAAACCTCTGTATTTACTGAAGACCATGGAATATATAAACCATTGAAAAATTTAATCTAATCCTTGAATAAAATGAATTTTAGATAGTACTTTGATTAATTGTCCTAATTCTTTATTTAAAATTTACATAGTGTAGGGTGCCTGGTCAGTTAAGCGTCTGCCTTTTGCTCAGGTCATGAACCCACGGTCCTAGGACCTAGTCCCACATCTGGCTCCCTGCTGAGCAGGGAGCCTGCATTTCCCTTTGTCAGAGTCCCTCCCCACCCCCGCAAGTGCTCTCTCTTTCTCTCTCTCTCTCTGTCAAATAAACAAAATCTTTAAAAAATAAAATAAAATTTACGCAGTGTTGATTTTTTTTCACACACACACACCCGTATGTAGAAAAAAAATCTACCATATCTGTAAGTTTCCTTTTGTTTACACTACTGCATATGAAATTCAGTTATACCAACATTATGGCTTCAGTGTTTCTAAATCAATAGGGGAGATGTAAATTGAGTTAAAATTCAATCATTATAGAAATCACAACACTGCACACCTATGAAACATAGATTGACTTGAATGAAGAATGAGAAATATTTGAGGTGAAGAACAGGTCCTATATCTTGACTGGTCTCTTGGTCATCTAAAAATATATCTTTTCAACCTAATTTGCCCTTCTGTTATTACTTGTGCTTTATTTTCCATTCTCTTTAAACCAGACTTTCCTTGTAAAATATGGTGTTATCATTGCCTTTGTCTCTATATAACCTCGTCTGAAATGATTTATACTATTAGAGTAAAAATTGAATTTACCTTAATTATCTTAAAAAATACTAAAGACAAATTTTATGCCCTTATTAGAGTGACTATAATCTATGGCCTCACCCTAGGCAAGAATAATTTATTTTCTTAGGATTTTAGAATTATTTCCAGACTTCAAGCTACATAAATAGAAAAAATATATATTTTTAGTCTTTCAAGTAAGATTCAAAGAGTTTCACATGACTATCCCTAACACTGGCATTGTCTTGTTCTTGGGAGGGTTAGGTATATGTCCTTGTGAGACCATATACTCTGAGGCATTCTTAGTTGGAAAGGAGCTGAAAAACATTAGGTCCTCCTCTTTCCTAATATGGGAAATCTTGCCTCTCTTTCCATGTATTAGTGAATGTAATTATTAATTTGTTACTTGAGTCATGGGCGTCGACTGAGTACCCACAATGTGTGGGGTCCTGTGCTAGATGTGGTAGTTACCTAGACAAATCCCACTTTGTCCCTGTGCTCAAGGAGTTCAAGATCTAGTGGGAGAAAAAATAATCCTACAACAACATCTATGAGAATAAAGTTACAAAAAAGGTAAGGCTGTTTTACCTACCAGAAATTATTTGAACATCAGTCCTTTGAATAATAATGCCAAACAATCTCTAGAAGGTAATTTTTGTCCCACATTTATAAAGACATTATTCCTGCCCTCAATGAATGTATGGTTTTATGAGGTGGTTATCTACAAGAAATAATTTTGCTATGATTTAGTAAACTCTATAATAGGACTACCTGGCTTTGATACAAAGACTAATTTTAATGCAACATTTATTATAAAAAGATACCACCACAATGGTATTTCTGTTAGCTTTAATCTTTATTGACTCTCTTTTGCAGACTGTTTCCCAAATATTTAAAATATTTTACAGAAAGATTTCAGTTTTAACTCTTTTTTCAGCAATCAATTCTCTCCTGTCTCATACGAGTGGAACATCTTTATTTAAAATTATATTGAAATAAAATGGAATGTTAACTTGTAATTCAGAATCTGATATGCCTGGTCTCTTTTTAATACTATGTCTAATTATTTTCAAGTGTTTTTAGACTGTTAAAATGGAATCTGTCCATTCTGGCATGAATCCTGGTACCTCTAAGGTGTGCCAACCAGGAGTGTGCTGGTCAAAATGCACTCTGGCATGTGGCCCTGTCAAATCAGGTTTTCCTACAATCTTTAGTGAAAAGCAATAAAGAGGAAAAAAATTCTTCTTGAAATCAGTTATCTTGAATATCACATAATATTCTCATGATTTATTCAAATATTCTGATCAATTTGATTGAATTGGATTGGATTGGATTGGATTTTGGACTCCTTTTTGTTCTATTTTCTTTATTGTCATTGAAATTTATTCATTTTCTTAATCTATATTTTTATGGATTAAACATTGTTCACCAATTTGGAAAACAGAACCTAAATTTCAGTAGTCTTGATCAATTAGCTCAGTTTGTTCAGATTCCAAATAAAGAACATGAAAATAGATATTCTGCAGGAGTTGGGGGAATATGTGAGGCACAGGTGATAATGTTTTGCAGTAGATTTTCTAACTCCCTGCTCCCTGACGATAGCACATAGTCCTTTAGCTGGTGGGAATGTTGGTGGCAGACACATCTCCGTTGACCATTCTCTTCAGAACAGTCTTGCTTGAAAGGCATCAACCTCCCTAAAGGCATGGGTGTCTTCACAAGACAGCCTGAAGCCAATGACTGGCCCACTGGGCAGCGGTAGCTCCTATTCAGAACAACTGTAAGGGTCCACCCATGCTTCAGAGCTCCCCAAGGATGAACTGAGGGCACTCAGACTGCATCACAATTCAAGTCCTTCCTCTGTCCGATCCTGCTTCCCTCCCTTCCGTTCTCCCGGTGGTAACCTCTAGACTGCAACATAAAATTCCTTCAGCTTTGCTAATCTCCTTCTCAGAGTCTGTTTATGGGGAAATGCTGAGATGAGCCCTGCCCAGCAAACTGTAGGAGAGGATCAATAGGCTTCAATCTTACCTGTAAAAAATGAATTTACGGGGCACCTGAGTGGCTCAGTGGGCTAAGCCTCTGCCTTCAGCTCAGGTCATGATCTCAGGGTCCTGGGATCGAGCCCCTCATTGGGCTCTCTGCTTGGCAGGGAACCTGCTTCCTCCTCTTTCTCTGCCTGCTGCTCTGCCTACTTGTGATCTCTCTCTCTCTGTCTGTCAAATAAATAAAATATTTTTAAAAAATGAATTTACTCTATGACCAAATGTCTTGATGAGGAAGCCAGCACTATTCTCTGACAAAATTTTAACATAATCTAGTATTTATATAAGCGTGTGAAGAAAGTTGGTTTTTCTCTGCACTTACAGATTTTACTTCAGCAAATGATACAAGAGGGATTTACTTAGCAACTTTTGCTTAAAATGACAATATAAGAGAAAAGTGACATTCATTTAAGGGAACAGCAGCCTTCTGGAGAAAACTAGTAGAATTAAGGGATCCTGTAATAAGTTCACTGCAGATCTACAGAATGATCCATTCTTAAACTGGGCAAAGCTATCACATTGTCTGTGCTTCTTTCTTCTCCCCTTTAAAATATGATTCTTATCTTCTTATGTGTCTCCTCTATATTCAGTTAATAAAAAGGAGAAGGAAAGTTAGAACTGAACCGGAGTTCACAAAGATTTAGAAGGGATGTTACTTTTAGGTTATCACATTTAGGTCCCCTATTTTAAAAATGAAGGATTTGATAACCAGTATAGTTAAGTTTTAGGGAAGATACTAGAAGTTGTGTGTGTGTGTGTGTGTGTTTAACATTTTGTTACATTTTCACCAAAGTTTTTGTATAACAAATGCTCATATTGTAAAACCGCTCTTGCTTATTATATCTTGAGTTTGGTGGGAATAGATACAAATAAGTAAGCAATTATGTAGAAGTTTGATAAATTCTGTAAGAGAAGTCAGTTCGAGTATGTTTTTATAGTCAACCAAAATCTAGAAAAAAATTATATATGCACATATATGTGTGTGTGTATGTCTCTGTGTGTTTTATTTTCAGCTTTAAATCCTAACACTTTCATGATTTTAGTTTGGGTTTTTGCCTTGACTGCATGAAATACACACCACCAATTAAAATTCCTTTTTTTTTTTTTTTTAAGATTTTCTTTCTTTCTTTTTTTTTTTGAGAGAGAAAGAAATTGAGAAAGAACAAGCAGGGGGAGCACCAGAGGGAGAGAGAGAAGCAGGGTCTCCTCTGAGCAGGGAGCCCAATGTGGGGCTCGATCGAAGGACCCCGAGATTGTGATCTGAGCTGAAGGCAGACACTTAACCAACTGAGCCACCCAGGGGCCCTACCAATTAAAATTCTTGAACTGTGTAACTGACAATAGCGCTCTCTACCATAGACAAATATATGCAAATATCAAATAAAATATTTAACTGCACATTTTAAGGTGTTAGTATGGTTTTACCAATGAGAATCTAAACATTATTATTAATACTTCTTAAATATTAATAATGGCAAATCATGTTATAATTGCAACAAGGCATGGCAAGCCATGAAGTGAAGCTGATTTATGGCCTTCTGATGCAGACTAGAAGCACCAAAGAAGTAAATTAATCAGAACTACTGCGTTGTTTGTCGTGTTCTATTGCTTAAGTATTTTATATATTACTCTAGCCACTAAATTTTAAGTGGATCTAAATAACATATTGTATTAAATTAATTTATTCCCCAAGGAAGCAATTCTCTATACTAAATATCTGAGAATTGAAAATATATTTGCCTTAGAGTTATATAACCACTCACAACTCCAGTCGTATTTACATTGCCTTGGTGCTGGACTATTACAAATCATGCAACCCAGTCCTACTCAGAACCTACCCCTACTTTATGTGAAGATGGTATCCATCATTTAAGCCTCAGAGGGAGAGACATAGTTCATCTTCCAAATGACTAGTGAAGTGGCTTCGTAATGTGTCAACCTGCTCCGTAGACTTCAAACTCCAGTATCAGATGTGAAAATAATCTTTCAGAGATTGCTTAGCCAAATGGCACAATTGCCTGAGATCAAATCTCTTAATATGTCCTATTTTTGTTTGTGGGTCTGTGCTTATACACACACATGTATGTTGTGTGCTTCTCTGAGGGAACTTTCACTGATGTAACTCTCCTAAACAAGTCAAGCAAAAGGGGCTTTGGCACTAGGAAAAGGAAAAAAAAAATTATAAAAACAACAACAGCAAAACCCTTTTACTCTTCCTTCATCCAGAAGCTAACCATGGAATTGTCCTGATAAACCATCACTAAGCTGTATTGATAGTCCTGAGGGTGTGCTCATTATCAGGTATAAGTTAACAGATATTTGCTTTCCTAAAGTAAGGATCCTCAACCATTGTTTCATTGCATTGTTTTATTTTATTGCAAATCACTATCAGTAAATTTGAGGATCCATGGAAGCATATGCATATTTGCTTACTTTATGAATCATTCACATGTAATTATATTAGTTTGTATATCAATATGGTAAAACTTCTTTTTTCACTTTTAAATATAAAATGAATAGAAATTAGAATTCCAGGGGCGCCCAGGTGGCTCAGTGGGTTAAAGCCTCTGCCTTCGGCTCAGGTCATGATCCCGGGGTCCTGGGATCCAGCTCCACATCAGGCTCTCTGCTCAGCAGGGAGCCTGCTTCCTCCTCTCTCTCTGTCTGCATCTACTTGTGATTTATGTCAAATAAAAAAAAAAGTTAGAATTCCAGAATTTATCTGTGTATCAACTTTCATCTTGAGCACCCATCAGTCCTAGGGCAAATTTAGAATGGGGCAAATTATCATCGTACAGTCTGTCCTGTATGTTAGTGCCCCTGTTCTCCACTAAATCCCAGTAGTTCTCCCACTGAGTCACTAAGACAACCCCAAATACCGCCGATGCCTATGTGCTCCCTGGGTTAGCAGAATTTCACCAGGTTGAGATGCCAACACTGATCTAGATGGTCCAGAGAACAGACTGGGGCCTGACAGTCTGACCACACTTGGCTTGTTATTATTTTCCCAGCTGTACGAATAGTCAGTTGATGGGATTGTTCCAGCTAATAAGATTTACATTTTACTTCATTTACAGAATTCCGAAAAAAAACCCAAACAGGCACTTTGCTGTATTTACTAACACAATCTACAAATTCAAAAAAGAGTTGAAGAGGGGTTTGTAAGCAAGGAATGCAAAATGCCGATGTTTAAAATTGCAAAATATAGACAAAATTTCTCATAAAACAAGGATAACCTTCATTTTCCAATCCATTGTTACAAGATTATATAGAAACACCAACTTCATTTCCATTATTATAGGTAAACTAATTATTTTCATAAGTTAACCTTTGCCTAACTGTGCTTTGGTAAAATTCCAATCCAAATGTCCTTTGTAAAAACCCACATTTAGATCCAAAAGCCTCATATGGTCCAAATTCTGGGTTAAGAACATATAAAAATTACAACTATGCTTATAAAACCACAATTGCAAAATTAACTAGCATTTTTTGTTTAAGATAAACAAAATCCAAATAACAATTGCTTCTTAATGTAGACAGGAACATTGTATATAATTATCCTGCATAAATAATCAATTTTAAAAACCACTGTATTTGCAGGCTTAAAAGGCGATTATATTTTATAGTTTCCTATGATGTAATTCATTTGAACTACTCTTATATATACTGCTTGTTGCAAATGAGATTTTACTAGTTTATTGAGAAGAAGAGAGGATACAAGATTTCTAAACTTGTGGCTAAGAGTCATTTCCAAGATATATTTCTACTGTCAGGGTTTATCACCAATTTCCATAATTGATGTTTCATCTATAATACCACAACTTTTTTTAGACAATATAGATAATTAACTAGTCCTCACTTCCAGCTGATTATTTCTATCCTCCAAGGAGCCTCTTGGTATAATGGACAAAATGTCAAGAATAATTAGGAATAATGATAGCGGCAACTATGCCATCAGAAAATGTGCACCTCCAACTGATTCTTTTATGCCTTGACTTTGAAGAAATTTACATGATTTAAAACTCTCTCCCAGGCTTTAATTTTTCTTGATACAAAAGTAATAAGGACCTGAAAAATAAAAACAGAGTTCCTTTATGTTCTTATATACATGCACAAAGTCAAGGCTGATGATACGTTTATTTTCCTATTTAAGGTGGGAAAATCAGCTGAGTCCCAAGCACCCCACGGCTTCTAAAGATACCCTATGTCTGCCTATGTAGTCATTTGATATTTCCACATGATCTTTGGAAAGCCAGCGGAACTCTCTATCATGCTGAATGAAGTCGGCAGAAGGAATTTTTTTTTTTGCTTTGTGTGACACTTGATACATTTATCTTTAATGATACTGATACACATGTCTTTACTTCTTAGGTGACCTAATATGTGCTCGTTCAATCCCTCCTCCAGTAGCGGTTCCTCAAGGTAATTTCGCTGAGGGAAGGAAGGCAGCATGCCCTCTTGTGTTAACATATTCAGTCCAAATCACAAAGTGTCACTTTTGTCAAATCACGTAGAAATTATTTATGCTAATCCTGTCATACACTGCTGACCATGAAGAAACTGGTAACTTCATTTCAAACTATAAAATAATTCTAAAAATATAAATGCATTTCATACTATAACATGTATCAGAGCTCATATCATCTAGCATATGAACACTGTTATCTGCACTTCTGTATAGTTTTGGAAGTGTTTATTTTGTTGTATTACTAATACAGCCTCCTCTTTTTTCCCCACTCATTTGCTCTGTGAGATGAAACAAAGATTTATGTCTAACATTATAGATGAAAGCTGTGAGTCTCTGGGGACAAGGGATTTATCCGAGTTCACACAATTGGTAAGTAAATGTCATTAGAAGTAGAAGCAGTCTTTCCTGAATTTTGATTACATTAACCAAACTTTTCTTCAACTCCTCTAACGTCATATTATTTGTACAAGAAAGACTGATAAAATTTTCAAATTTTCCCACTTGAAATTGCAGAAAGTATCTCTTGAAATATAAATATTTAATTTCATGAAATAAATAGCTAAATTTTACTTAGTGCATAGTAACATGAAGTTGACAATCCCAGTCTTAGAAGGATCTAGTTATACAGTACAAAGAATGCTGAAACTCAGAGAAAGCATGTTTAATTTTTGTGTATAACCTTTCACTCCCAAAGTCCTATGTGTTTTACCTCACCTGTCAACCAAAGTCGAGTAATGTTGAACTTCTGAAGTCAATATTCACTTTCACATCCAGAAAAGAGCAAGATATGCAACAGGAAAATACATAATAACCCTTTATTGGTTCCTTGGGTTCTTCAGTGATTTGTCATGAAAGTCTTATACAAGGGGGTGCTGTTCAGCAATGCTCACTCGGGGACCACGCTCTTGAAGATCGCACAGAAGTGTAATGTCCCTGAGGATAAAGTAATTCTCTGACACCACCTAAATCCATGCTAATCGAGTAAAGAGGAGAATGAGTCTGGGAGGGAGAGAATCGAATGTTGCATTTAATGAGGAACTCTTTATTCTTCCCAGTCGGGCCATTTCATGCCGTATAAAAGGAAGGCTGGTATTGGATTACGTCTAATGCTACAAAACAGGTTGAAGAGATAAGTAAAATCCGTAGGGACTCAGAGGCATTCATAGGAGTAGGAGACTAATAAAGATTCCTTCCCCTCTGGATGTCTGGGGAAAAAATTCACATCACCACACGTGGGCATGTCACTGCCTCAGCTACGTACACTTGTGATTTGGTAGTTGGAAATCTTTGAGAATGGAATTTTTACCTCTCCTGAGTATGAATGCTTTCTTGATTTTGCCGGTTTAAAGAAAGCTGAAAAGCACCCCAGCGGTGTGATGGATGCCGCCAGTTACCTGTAACGAATGTTTCTAATGGTGAATGGTTCTAAATTAGAACAGCTCAAGATGTTTTGCAGCCCCTTAAAATAATATCTTCAAAAATTTTTAGATATTTTAAATAATTCCTTGAGTGATTAATATTTATGATTTTATATAGAAGCTAACTTGATGCTGCAGTTGGAAAGTTAATAATTTACAGAGGCTGCCTTGTAGTCTAATGGCAGCACTTGACTTTTGCTATGGCTGGAGGGCCTGCAACTTTGATGTTCTTGTCTTAAATTAAGAGAAAAGAGAGTCAGGTATCAGCTCCTGTTCAGTTCCTTTTTCTGAGGGGTTCTTTTAAGTGAGTTCCATGAAGCCATAAATGTCTTTTAACAACAATATTGATTGCAAAATAAAGCCTCTTTCCATTATCTTCTTAGAGGAATCACAGATAGAGGTGTTTTAAAAGTTGGAGTAACATTACTTCTTTCCAGAATGTAAGTGTACTGTTAACTCTCTGGAGCACATAAAAGGAAAGTTTCCAGAGGGGTTTGCTTTGTAAGCAAATCTTTTCTTCTTTCCCAATTCAAAATAAATCAAGCAAAGCCAGGGCATTCATTTCCTCTGACTGTGAGTGTATGTGTGTTTTAATTTAGAGAAACTCTCTAGACTGCTGGATTTTACTTACAAGTTTGGTAACAACCACATACAATGAACACGACTGCCTGTGACCTTGAGACCTTGGAATTGACAGATAATGGTTCTGAAGGTAACCAGCAGTGCCAATTATCCTGCCCCAGCATCCACTGAAGCTGGTAGACAAAAGCTCAACAAGTCGAACCATCGCATGCGGAGGGCGCTTAGCAAAAACTCGAAGGATTTCCTTATCCAGTGGACATGATCTATAGTTATTCATCCTCACTGTGGCTGGTTATTCCCAAATTCCATCATATTATTAGAATTCAGCAACCCTGCCATTTTATATCTACTAAAGCATGAAGCAAAAGCCTAATATAAAACTGGACATGTATTTATTTTAATGGTCTGTCAAATCGTAAGTAAAAAATTTGTTCAATCCAATAATAAAAAATGTTGTTTGTTTTTTTTTTAATTGGACTATGGAACACAGATACTTGGGAAACACGATTTCTGATTCCCAAGCGAATGTAAACTAGAGCTAGTTTAAATGTTTTGAACTCATTAGCTGAGCATTTCTATTTTGCAGACTACTTCGGGTCTCAAGCACATTTAAAAAAAAGAGAAAACATGGCAATGGAATAATTTCTGATAGCAGGAGGGACAGAAATCTGAATCTCCACTACTTGTTCACTGTTAGTAACAAAATAGTAATTAGGTTTATGTGGCTGGTAAAAGCCTGAATGACCCACCACAGAACTTTTAATTAGTCAAAGAACTCATTTTCGGTATCTTTACGGATACATGGTGAGAATTCCAGAAATAAAAAAGATGGCATCTTTCCCCTGACTCAATGACTTGTCCATCAATAATCTACGGGAAATAAGTAATAAAAACTCATTGAGACAATGCTTTTTTTTAATTTCCATACTAAAACACAACTACATCACAATAAGTATAAAAAGCATTCAAGGCAACTTAAGTGACTGTTTTTGTGTTACTAAGTGAACACTTTGTTGATAAATATATGAAGTACTTTAATATCTGATGAGGTTCCAAGTGTTTGATTGATTCAATATTTCTGAACATTCCAATTATGTTGTTTTTCTAATCGGTCCCTTCCTTTTTTTATTTTAAGATTTCGTTTATTCATGTGAGAGAGAGAGAGAAAGAGCATGAGTGATGGCACAAATGGAGAGGGACCGGCAGACTCCCCACTGAGCAGAGAGCCCAACTCCAGCTCCACCCAAGGACCTGAGATCATGATGAAGGCAGATGCTTAACTGACTGAGCCACCCAGGTGGCCCTAATTGGTCCCTTTCAAACAGAATTTAACATTAGTTCCTTATTTCCCATTTTTAAGCATTTTTCACTGACTTAAATCAGTCTTATCTTGAGATGATCCCCGTATATTATGTGCTTCCAGAAAAGGCACTGTGTGATACCTTGGGCCTTCCATGAGTTTCTCCTTAGCTGCTGTTTTTTTTTTCTTTTTTTTTTTTTTTGGAAATCAGATTCACCTACTTTGAAAAAGCATTCCACACAGATCTGTCTGCACCCTGTCTATAGTCTATATGTTATTAATATCCTATCAAATTACATTTTCTTTCTTCTTACAATTTCTGAGTTACATGATTTTAAACATCGATCATCTATCTGTCTATCGATCCATCTATCATCCTCTATCCACAGTAGTCCTCCCTTATGGAACAGAGGGAGAGCTGTTCCCAAACCCCCAGTGGATGCCTTAAACTACTGATTGTACCAAACCCTGTATATACTGTTATTTCTATACATGTATACATATGATAAAGGTTTTTTTTTTTTAAGTTTTATTTATTTATTTGACAGAGAGAGATCACAAGTAGGCAGAGAGGCAGGCAGAGAGAAGGGGGGAAGCAGAATCCCTGCTGAGTAGAGAGCCTGATGCGGGGCTCGATCCCAGGACCCCGAGACCATGACCTGAGCCGAAGGCAGAGGCTTAACCTACTGAGCCATCCAGGCACCCGAGGTTTTTGTTTTTTTGTTTTTTTTTGGTTTTTTTTAAAGATTTATTTATTTATTTGAGAGACAGAGAGAAAGAGAGACACCACACGAGCGAGGGGCAGAGGGAGAGGGAATCTCAAGCAGGCTCCTCCCAGATGCAGGGCTCCATTTCACAACACTGAGATCAGAACCTGAACTGAAACCAGGAGTTGGATGCTTAACTGCCTGCACCACCCAGGTGCTCCTGATAAATTTTAATTTATGAATTAAGCACAGTAATATTAACAATAATAACTAGTAGTAAAATATAATAGTTAAAACAATACACTGCAATGAAAGTTATGTGACTGCATTCTCCATCTCTCCTCCCAAAATATGTTACTGTACTCTACTCACCCTTCATCTTGGGACAATGAGATGATAAAATGCCTATGTGATGAGAGGAAGTGAAGGGAATGACAGGCACTGTGATTGTAGACTAGGCTACTATTGACCTTCTGATGATACAGAAGGAGGGTCATCTGTATCTCTACCTCATTCAACTAGGGGCAACTGAAACCACTGAAAGTTAGACTACAGATAAGGAGGGGGCTGCAGTATATGTTTATAGGTTTTGTCCACTTGTATCGATTTCACCTCACCAAAACGCTACAAAAATATGAGAACTTTTGAAGACCTTGCTTCATTTCTTGACACTTGCTTATTGACTTAGGCTGTAGGTAATCAGTAATAGGCTAGTGAGGCACCTCAGGATCTTTTTTTTTTTTTTAATTTATTTATTTGACAGACAGAGATCACAAGTAAGGAGAGAGGCAGGCAGAGAGAGAGGAAGGGAAGCAGTCTCCCTGCTGAGCAGAGAGCCCCATGTGGGGCTCTATCCCAGGACCCTGAGATCATGACCTGCGCCAAAGGCAGAGGCTTTAACTCACTGAGCCACCCAGGCGCCCCTCAGGATCTTTAATACATGATGGAGATATATTATTACTAATCCATTAGTTAGTATTAGTTAGTTAGTTATTAGTTGCAAGAAGAATACCATTGAGAAACCTACCAGCAATATGAGTAAGTCAGAATACAGAGGGAAAGATACTGGGGGAAATAATCCTCTTATTAATTAGTTTTTCCTAGAATCCTACTCAGTCTCATGATTTTCCAGGAAATTAAATTGATCAAAGGTTTGTAAATCATTTGGGGCGCCTGGATGGCTCAGTCATTAAGTGTCTGCCTTAGGCTCAGGTCATGACACCAGGGTCCTGGGATCGAGCCCCTTATCAGGCTCCCCACTCAGCAGGAAGCCTGCTTCTCCCTCTCCCACCCCCCCCCCCCCGTTTGTGTTCCCTCTCTCGCTGTGTCTTTCTCTGTTAAATAAGTAAATAAAATATTTTTTAAAAAAGGTTTGTAAATTACAAATAGGTTGTTATTACCATTGACCTAATGAGAAAATACCTTTCAAATAACACATTTTAGCAGATATTTCCAAAATTATTTTGTTGTATTTTCCTATTGCCATGCCAATAAAAATAAAATTACTAAATAATTGAAGTTTTGGGGTGCCTTGCTGGTGCAGTCAATTAAGTTTCTGATTCTTGGTTTCGGCTCAGGTCATGATCTCAGGTCATGATCTCATAGTCCTAGGATCAAGCCCTGCTTCAGACTCCTTGCTCAGTGCAGAGTCTGCTTATCCTTCTCCCTCTGCTCCCCCTGCCTTCTCTCTCTCTTGCTCACTCAAATAAATAAATAAAATCTTTTTAAAAAATTGAAGTTGGTACACACTGTACAGAATTCTTTCTCATGGCTACAAGGAATCCTGTGCTTTCATTGTGTCTGGTTTCGCATTTAAGAAGCATGGATTATTCATCTAGAAAAGGGCAGAACAATTTATCCTAAGGTTGTGTTTTCATAAGCAATTTTAGATAATTACACAATTCAAGCAGAGTTGGTTTGAAGTTACATTACACAGATTATGTAACAGTGTAATGCTTTAGCAGAGTACTACTGAGGAGTCTGGAATTTTATTTCTAGTATTAGCTTCAATTCTAATTACACATGTGAGCTTGAACTAGTCACTTGATCTCAGTTTTCTCATCTATACATTGAGACACTTGGCCTGAATTATGTCAATTTTTCTTTCATTTAATACCTTATGTTTATGTCAGTTTTCACTTCACTTTAGCTCCCCATTGCCTTGAAATTTCTGAACCTTTTATTCTATTTGAAAATGTTCACAGATTTACAAAATGCCATAAAATTTAACAAGTCTGCTTTTTATTTTTATTTATTTATTTTGGCGGGGAGGGGCAAAGGGAGCAGAGGGAGAGACTCTTAAGAAGGTTCCATGTCCAGCATGGACCCTGATGTGGGGCTGGCGATCATGACCTGAGCTGAAATCAAGAGTGGGTCGCTTAACAGACTGAGCCCCCCAGGATCCCCAACAAATCTACTTTTTAAAACATATTTTTAGTTTAAAGACATTATCTTTGGACAGAATTTACAATTAAAGGTATTTATAAAATGTTAGAAAATTATTTAAATACCATTTAAATAGATCCACTTAAAGGACAGAATGAAAGCTATATTCCTCTGATAAAAAATGGCTTTGAAGGCTGAACCCAAACCAACTTTCCAGTGGATGAAATGAGGAAGCAATTTCTAAACAGAGGTAATCTGTACACTCGGTGTTTCTGTTGTGAGAAGTAAATGTTTATTCTAATGCATTTAAGCAAGGAGTATTAACGATTAATGACATTTTTGATTCTGTAACTAGACCTACAAATTCTTGAATAATTAATGAGGTACTCAACACTGCACCGGATCTCCATCTACTAAGAATGTGTGTGTGTGTGTGTGTGCACGTGTGTGTGTGTGTTCAAGGTATTAATATGGAAAACGGTACAAAAAACATAAGGGAGAGATTTGGGGTTGAAGTAATAATGTCTCTCAAAATATACAGGTTTTTTATTTCTTGTTTTTCATGTTAAATGTTTGCAAACTGTTAATGAGGTAACTATGATCTAATAGCATAAATAATGATAATTTTTTTCTTAATTATGTCATCTCCTATAATAATAATGAATAGCCATTGAGAAATTGCTAAATTGTAGATAGTGCTGGATTTTAAGAATAATATGAATTAGAAGGTATGTAAGATTGAAAAGCAGTCATAATTCTTCATACTATTTAGTCTGTTAGGTTGAGAGAAAATTATTTTAATGGGCCATCTTTTAAGGAATTATTTTTGCATTTAGTGGAGACATAGTTTTTGAGACATAAAATGAGAAAATAAGTGTTAGTCTATAAGTCATTACCATGTCATCCTAAATTCTAAAAGATAATCTCATTCTTCATATTTCGTATCTTATTATTATTTTCAGGTTGAGTTCTTGAAAAAAAAGAGACTTACAATCCTATGATGATCACAGAATTAAAGACATAGATTTGATTGAGATCTTTAAGAATGTTTATCTCAATTTCTTTACTTTAAAAATCAGGAAACTGAAGCTTGGGCAGGTTAAAATGCTCCAGAATTCCCTCTAAGTCTGTGACATTCATTCCGTGTCTCTTAAATGAAGCCTTCATTTTGAAGTAATTCTTGTGATGGAGCAGCTCTGTGGTGTAAGGTCTCCAGATACTTGGAGAGCCTAGAAATGTAGCATTTCCTGTCACTTTGGAAATGTGTCACAGTCCCCTACATGGTGACAAAGTAGAGGGCATCAGAGTATGTAAATTACCATTGAGTTCAGCTATAAGTTATTCTCATTCATTATCAAATAAAAACTGAGAGGGAACCTGGGTGGCTCAGCGGGTTAAAGCCTCTGCTTTCGGCTCAGGTCATGGTCCCGGGGTCCTGGGATCGAGTCCCGTATCGGGCTCTCTGCTCAGCAGGGAGCCTGCTTCCTCCTCTCTCTGTGCCTGCCTCTCTGCCTGCTTGTGATCTCTGTCAAATAAATAAATAAAATTTTTAAAAAAAATAAAAAATAAATAAAAACTGAGAGAAAAGTTACATAATACACAAAGTCATGACAAAAAATATTTTAAAAACTAGCAATAGAATTATTTAGAATTTTGACAGTATTGTTAATATAGTCCAGCTAGTTTTAATGTATATAAAATTAGTGTCATGAAGCCTACCTTTTTCATTCAGCTAATAATATGATATACACTAATATTCACATTTATGCATAGTAGATATACATACAACAGTGTAGTCACAAAACTGCAAATATTTCACTCCTCTGGAAATAAGAGAGAGCTTCAAAGTTAAGTTATAGGACAACTGGATTTCTAGTAGGATTTCTGTAGGACAACTAATTTCTAAATACACTTTTGGAAGCTTAAGTATTTCGAGCTTATCAATGAAAATAGAATTCTGAAGATCTTATCATCTATTTACATTCTAAAAATATTTTTGAATGTGAATTATGGGTCACCAACTAGGAATATGATGGTAAACAAGATAAACACAGCCTCTGGCCTCTAACCATGAAGAGGATAAAATAATAACGGTATAAGAAAATACATTTAGACATGGAAAAAGTGTGTCACAGTAGAAAATAATTAAAGTACAAATTAAATTAATTTACATTAAATTATGTGTTTAAATCACTTTATTGGACTTTAATTTACATATGCACCCATTTTTTTTAAGATTTTATTTATTTATTTGACAGACAGAGTTCACAAGTAGGCAGAGAGGCAGGCAGAGAGAGAGGAGGAAGCAGGCTCCCTCCTGAGCAGAGAGCCTGATGCAGGGCTGGATCCCAGGACCCCGGGATCATGACCTGAGCCAAAGGCAGAGGCCTTAACCCACTGAGCCACCCAGGTGCCCCTTTATGCACCCATTTTTAATGTACAACTTGATGAATTTGGACAAATATATAGCTCCATGTACTGACCATCCCAAGCACTGTATTTCTATCACCCGGAAAGTTTCTTCATGCCCTTTTGCAATCTTCCCCCAAACCTCTCCCTAGGCAACCATGGCTCTGATTTAAATCACTATTGATTCATTTTGCCTGCTGTAAAACTTCATATAATAGAATCATACTCACATCCTTTGGTTGTCATCCCAAATCTCAGAGTCTAAATTCTAAGACTAAAATCTATAAGAAGAATAATATAGGTAAAATATCAAGCCAGGCCCTGTATTGAAAGATGATCTAATAAAGCAATATCATTAAATTCAGCAGTGGGCCTTGGGGTATTAGTCAATACAATACCCCACATTTTATTATTTTTGTATACAGCATTCTATATTTTATTATGCATTTGTGAATTATATGAACAGAATACTCTCTTAAGAACTTTTACTTTATTGTATCATTTTCTATGATTTCTTCAATTAATCAAAAACATCTGTGTGTTTCCTAAACAACTGTTATTATTTACCTTAAGAATTCTATAGTTTGTATAAAAAACTTGATTTCTCTTCTCATGTTCACTGATTAAGGACAAAACCCTAACCCACTCCTGGGAAAGGTATAGGATTTGTGGTTCCAATTTTTGTGATAAGCTCATTTCTAGCTCCATTTTATGTCTTTATGTCTTTGTTGAATTTCTGTAGTCTATTTTCTTCGAGTCACCTGGTTCTTCAAAGTGTACATGACTGTGCACTGACTTTGATCAATTAATTAAATCAGTTAAGCTAAAGGCATACATTTTATTTTCAAACTTACATAAAACTTCTAATCATTTAAGAATTAGTTCAGAGGACTACCCCAAATTATTGTCTTAACCTCAAAATTCCTCTTTTAAAAAATGAAATATCCTTTGATACATAATTTTGGCATAGAGCAATCTCCTTTAGAAACTCACTGGCGGTCTAGGAATATTGAAATACGGTAAATTTGATAATTGCTGGATACGACCCTTTGCTATTAGTGTTTATGTGCACTGCATTTCCCAGAAGCAAAGTCCAAATCCTACCAGATGTTATAGCAACTCTGTCTTAGCCCATTACTTTAATTAATCTAGGCTTATTATCAGGGCTTCCAACTTGCAAATAGGAAGTCAAAGAAGATATAGAATTAGTGAACTTTCTGAGATTAATTAGGAGGAAAAGAAGCCTCCAAACATTTCTGATATAGTAAATTCTTTGATCTATAACAATACCATGTACATTCCCAGCACACATCTGAAATAAAAGCTTGAAGGCATAAAAAATGTGCTCATAATAGAAATTATTGCTGAAGCTAGCCAGATGCCTTTTCATTTGTAATAAATTGCTAAGTTATACTACACACATATGGCTTTTAGTTATCCAAATATTATTAAAACATAAAAATTACAACTCTTTTCTCTATTGAGACTAAAAACACTAACAAGTTTCTTGCCATAAGGAAGAAACAAGTTCCTAATATCGAAAATATAAATATTTTACGCATGTAGCTTAATCACCTCAAAGACAGGAGGAATGCAGTTGAAGAGTTGCATTAGGTAGTACTTCAGAGTAAACACTTGCTTCATAACATGAAAGCAAATTCATACATTTAAAGGAAACATAAGAAGACGACAAAACTAAGTTGACACTGCATTCTTGAATTTGTGATAATTATGCTTTTGGCCTTAAATTGCAAAATTGTAAACACATAAAGTAAAAACTTCTGAAATTCAAGAAGACTTATATTTAAAGGTAAAAACAAGGTGGGGCGCCGGGGTGGCTCTATTGGTTAAGCAGCTGACTCATGATTTCAGCTCGAGTCATGATCTTGGCTCAGGTCATGATCTCAGCATCATGAGATTCAGCCCCAGGTAGGGGTGTGCGCTCATCATTGAGTCTGTTTAAGAGTCTGTCTCTCCTTCTCCCTTTGCCCCTTTCCCTCACTCATTCTCTGTCTATCTCTCTCAAAATAAATTAAATAAATAAATAATAAAAAAAATAAATCTTTAAAGATAAAAACAAGGGTATTATATATTTTTGGATTGTTTCTGACGCTCTAAGTGGAAAACAGTCTTCTATGTCAAAATTAAATAAATCAAAGAAATTCTAATGTAGGTTGGTTACCACAAGAGTTATGATTCCTAAGTAGCCCACTAAGAGTAACTTCTAGGGAGTTAAATTAAGGATAAGCTCCAACATGGCAGATGTCTGACAAGGATGTTTTGCCATACCCTGTCAGTTCTAAGAAATACTGGAAGTCTGGCTTTCAGGGCATTTTATTCTACCAGGCAGCTAAACTCAAAGTTTGCATCTGATACCTGTTCTACAAGTACATTTCAGGCCAATCACCTGACTTCATACTAATTTATTGTTTTCGAAATAAGATTAACTTTATTGGCACTTATAAAATTGTATACTACGGACCTCTCGAATAAGAATTGTATTGGAATCTTGTTAAAAATGCATATTCCTGAATGTCACCATCTCTCTATCACATCAGAATATAAATTGTAGAGGTCAAAGAGAGTGCATTTTTAATCAACTTTGTATTCAATACATATGCAACAAACCAAATTACCAGGCAAATAATATAAGATGTAAGAACAGAAGGGATAGGATCTGATGAAAATTTCAGATCCTTTTGCCTTCCAGGTATGAAGAAGTAACTCCCCTCTTTCTGGACCTTCACATTGGTGTGGGCAGAAGGCAAGGGCATCTGAGAGACTCCAGTACCCTGGGTGGGACTTCTGTTTTATTTTAACTCATTGTAGTTATCAGTATCTGAAAATAGATATTTTATTTCTTATTGCTCTCACTAACATTTATGAGCAGAGGTGGAGGGAACAGTTGTCAATAAGTATTTTATGAATGAGCAAATGAATTAAATGTCTGCATGTAACATTATCCTTTATATATGTCCATGAAGTTATCAGGAATTTATGATGAATTCTATAGCTCCCTGATTGTGAAGATGACTTCAGTTTCTCAATAACTGAGAGGGTAGATTCCAGCTTTATAGAAGCAGAAGAATTTTTTTTCAGTCTTTGATATAGAAATGCCCTTCCCCACTACCTCTTACCCCCAGTTTAATAAATGATAATCTTATAAATAACCTCTCAGCCTTCAATCACTTTCTCTTCTGTGAAAAGTTCCTGGTGCTTTTAGACATCATTAATAAAATTTCAGCAGTCATTCTTAATAAAAAATCTCACAGCCAAAATAAAAAGGTAATAATGACTTGAAAATGATAATCTAACAATAATATTCACATTGTTAATGTTTGATCATTAGCTTTAAAATCAAGAACCTATCACTGACACCCATTGATTTTCTTTTTTTTTTTTTTTCCTCTTTCAATGTTCAGTTTCTTTACTAACTCTCATCTCTCTAAAGGGCAGGTGCAGGCAACTGGGTCAGTGGCAAGAGATGATCACTTAAAGATACTGCTCTGATTGGAGACTTTGCTCACATGCTGGAAGGTCACCTCCCAGGGAAAGTACTCTCAAACCATTCTCTGGGTTTTCTTGCTTCCAGGATCTAGTTCACAGCCTTGGCAGACTTAGACTCCCAAAATGGAGTGACTACTCTTAGTTCCAAAGAGGAAGATGCTTATAAAGGCATTTTTCCTTAGCTTGTCCAGTCACTGGAACATTCCATTGATGAGGTTGCAACCATGAAGTTCTAACTGAGCACTTCAAAGAAGGAGTACTTAGAGTATCATAGGGACCAGCCATCCTTATCAAACTACAGCAGCACCACAGAAAGGGTGTCATTGTTGGAGCATTTGCACATAAAGCCATTCAACACAAAGGTCATCTTGGTCAGGTGAATAGAGGAGTCCTTGGCCTTCAACTTAGCAGGCAGTACCTGCTCATCTTCATCCATCTCCTCAGCAACAGGGACAGTCCTCTTTACACTCTGGCTGGGGATTCTGCTTTTCTCCGGTGAACCTTTCACTTTCTGTGAGGTATCCATTTTAGGCTACATGTCTGCAAACATTTTAACATCAAACCAGGCTATCTTCTCACAGAGTTTCACCTTTCCCCGAACAGTCTGGAAGTGGGACTAGTCAATGCATATAAGGAGCCAGTGGCTAATATTGGGGGAGGTCTGGTTGAGAGAAAGCCCCAGGACTTGTTGATGGAGCCACTGCAGGGTTCAGACAACTGTGATGTTAGCCAACATCATGTGTTCTCCATCAAAAAAGTCCTCGTTTTCAAGTGAGCACCCAACAGCCCCAAAAGTTACCTACGCTCTGTATCCTGATTATTGTGGCATATGATGCCCAAGGTGGGCAGGTACTGACTGGCTGGTGGCACTATGCTGCTATCAACAAAGTTCACCCAATGTGTCACCTGTTGTTTCTAGAGTACATCCTGGCAGCTCCTCGTTGCTCACGGGGTAGGCATTGCTCTCAAATACATTGCTCTCAAATACACAGGATCCATGGTTACCTTAAAGTAACCATGGTGCTGGAAACTTGCTGGAAATTTATGGAGAAATTGCGGGGTGTAGTTGGTTTGGGCAAAGTGGAAGTGGGGAGCTACGGACAGCATGCCAACCTGAACCCCACCATACTGAGCTGCAATGAAGGCCTTGAAGTTCTTCTAGTTTTCAGGATATGCGTAAAAGATTCCAGCCACCATGGTGATTGCCCAGAGAAGGGGCCACTGATGCTTCACTAGCAGCTTTTGATTTATCCTTATATCTTCATTCCAGCCAGCACTGCTATCCCATTCTCTTGTTCTTTTGACAGCACCATTGTGAATGATACCTAATGGATCACCCATCTAGCTCATCTTCAGTTCTGTCTTGTGTATTCCCAGAATACTTCTTTGAAAATCCATATCTAAGTGTAACACATATCCACTTAAAACATTTCTATGTTTCCATAGCACTCATTGGATAAAATTCATAGTCATTTGATTGATGTAGAAGAACTCCATTATCTGACCCTTAACTTTTACTGCAAATGATTGCTGACAAATTTCTGAACTCTACCTCCTCTGCCAGACAAAACTATTTATGGTTTCTCAAAGATATAAAAGAGTTTTCTGTTTCTTTACCTTGGCATATGTTCTTTCATTTTGAAAAGCTCTCCTGCCTACTTAAGGACCTGGAAAATGGCTACTCAACTCTAACTCAAGTATATTGTCTGTATGAAAATGTCTCTGACTTCCCAGTGTTTGTCATTTATTACCTCCTTATATTTCCCTTCCATGTTTTACAAGCTCCTATCACAGGCACTCTTTACATTGTTCTGAAATCATTTTTTTAGGTGAAACAAGTTGATCATTTTGAGCTCCTTTACTATTAACTTCTAAAGAAAAATTTAAACAGACATATTTTTAATCACTTGAAACCCCACCCCTACTCTCAAAGCCATAGAAAACCAAACAATGGGATGATTTCCAAATCCATGGTTTCCTGGTCAATCCACCAAACAGAAAACACAGATCAACTAGGTGATCATATTTTATCTTTCAGGAACTTGAACTGGAAAACGTAGAAGCAATAAAGTAGCTTTTAGCAGAAGATAAATCTAGAAAGGCCTGCTCAAAGAAACCCTGAAATACTTTATGTCAGGTAAGGTGAAGAACAAGGTTCATGCTGGAGTTTATGAGGAAAGACTCGTTAGGAGTAAACAGGAACTATATGGCAAATCAAGTGTCTGTGCACAATGGTAAACAAGACAAAGTAAACCAGTGGCAAAAGGGTGGAATGATAAAAATTTGGAGGATCATGAATCGTTTTATAACAGAACACATAATCATTAATAATTCTGTCTAATCTACAGCTTATGTACTGCCTGAGATCCCACCCCTGCAAGGAAAAAAAAAAAAGTAGGTTTCTAAATTTTCTTATTGCTCTGCAATATTATAATTTCTATCTACTCATGGCCTAATTGTGCATTTTTTTTTTCTTGGATAGATAGTTATTCTTTTTTTTTTTTAAGACTTTATTTATTTATTTGACAGAGAGTTCACAAGTAGGCAGAGAAGCAGGCAGAGAGCGAGGGGGAAGCAAGCTCCCCGCTGAGCAGAGAGCCCGATGCGGGGCTTGATCCCAGGACCCTGGCATCATGACCTGAGCCGAAGACAGACACTTAACGCACTGAGTCACCCAGGCGCCCCTAGATAGTTATTCTTAAACAGCTTCTTCATTACTCGAAGTAACTTGAGTGACTCCCTTCTTTCTAGCTATGAAGTCCTAACTAGAACATCTTTTTCCACCACAGCAGGAATTTCACACAGGCTGGGATCCTCTCATCTCTCATTATATCTCTGAAACCCAGTAAGTACCTTCCTTTTCCCCAGTATTAGATACTATTAACATGCCCCAGTCTGTCCCCAGAGTCTTTTTGCTTACCCTACAAGTTGCCGATTTATTGCAAGCAGGAGAGTTACAGTTAATAATCTCTTATAGTAACTACCATGAAGGAACAGAGAGAGGACAGCTGGTCAAGCTAAATTATCTGGGGGAAAAAAAAAAAAAAGAGTTAATCAAACGTCTTAACTCACATACAAACAAGTATTTCAAGGTGCATCATATCCCTCAGAGATTGCAATAGGGAACAGTGAAGATAGTAAAAGTAGCTGGTCACTGAGTCCAAAGAATGATAGAAGTCGACAACATCTAATAGAGCTACTGAGCTGAGCACTTTCAAAAGGTCTATTTGCAACACATTCTCATTCTCCCAAAACTTCCCCATTTGAGGGTCTCAGCCAGCCCTTAAATTCTGCATAGTGATTTGTTCAGGTGACACCATTTCTTGTATCCAAAATTTCAATTAACTCCACACACCCTCATGTTCCTCAGTTTCTTCCCAGGTCTGGAAACCTCTCATTTTAGACTTTCTGAGAGTATACAAATGTCATAATATTAAATAACATGGCAGAAAAGGCATAACTATAACAAACATACTTTTTGAATTATTATCTATGTTTGCATATATCAATGCAAGAAGCTCAATAATTCCACAGATTACTAACCACTAATTTACAATATATTCATTTATAAGTGGTAATCCCTTCAGGTCAGCAACCTAAACTATCTGTAACTTAATTTTCTATATTACCTCACAGGAGTGTTATGAAGTATGACTAATTAATGATTATAGCATCTTGAAAATTCAGTGTGCCATATTAATGCTAAATAATATGGTAGCAATGACATAAGGTGTGTAGTACATCAATGGATATTTACAAGTGATAAACAAATTAAATAAACATATCATTGTCTGAACTATTACTCATCCAAAAGTGGGTTAGTTCATATTTATATTTGCCTAATCTAAAGACAGACAGTATTAATTTAATTATTATTCCATATCTATTCTAAGAAATACACTAGGAAATATTTTACAAGTTGGAAAATGAGAAAACCAAACACCAAAATGTGTTTTTTCTTCCAAAGTTTAAAATCTTTCAAAGAGAAAAAAGTTACACACCTGATTTCACAATCCACTCATACAACCAGGTGTTTGCTTTATTCAAACAGTGTGTGTATGTGTGTGTGTATATATATAATTATATTTACATTAATTAATAAATCATAATTAATTAATTATATAATATATAATTATATCAGAATAATATCAGAATCATTACTATGTTCTCAATGTACTGACATCCTGTTAAAAATTTTTAAAATAATGACATACCCAGTATATGACAAGATCTGATTTTGAAAACATGTGATCTATAGATCAATAAATTAGAGTTAACTACCTAGGTCATAGTCTCTGGGTAATAAAGAGAAAATATAAGGTAGTTCTTTCATAGCTAAAAAGATATTAATATAGGCAGAAAAATGTTCCCGGATACATCAGGACATAGAAAGTTCCCTGTATTTGATCACTATATTTTCTTCTCCCTAACACTCTCTATATTTTTGTTAAGATATGGGTAAGTCTAGAATTGAGCCCTTGTGTTTCATGAACAAATCCACCAGCAGATGGAGTTGGGGAGGTGACTGTTGAGAGTAAGAGTGGTTTGGTAAAAGGTCTGTTAAACCAGCCAACAGATCCCATTCCCCTAGCCAAAATGATCAGCTCAACTGTGAAAAAATTACACGACTATTCTTTCAATAGCTAGGTAAGAAGCGTTTTTTCTCTACCTATAGGAAAATGAAGATGCTGTTATTTCTAATTACTTTTAACCATAAGGAAATCAGCCTAAGGACAAAGGAAGAGAGCAAAAATAAAGAAATGTTAAAGAAACAGAGATGAATCCCTCATCAGATTAGGTCTCAAGCCTTTCTTACTTCTACATTATTCATGAACATGAGCCAGTACACCTGTTGTACAACGGTATGGATTGTAAAATGATATGAACAACACAATCCCATCTCTTCTATAATGGTATAAACTCTTTACACCAATGTCCTTAACATATAAATACGTGTGTGTGTGTATAAGCATATATATATATATATATATATATATATATATATATATATATCCCAAGTACCATGTATGTTTGATTGTAAAAAAAATTTATTACATATTTTTATTTTAAAATGTTTTTGATTCCTAGTTGATTCTAAATAACCCACAAATTCGTTTGGTTGCTGTTATTAACTATAGGG
The DNA here is from genome assembly GCF_963455335.1 of Martes martes. Taxonomy (NCBI): domain Eukaryota; kingdom Metazoa; phylum Chordata; class Mammalia; order Carnivora; family Mustelidae; genus Martes; species Martes martes. Next base: position 39,874,133 of record NC_137890.1, on the reverse strand, counting down.
CTCCTAAGATAGTGTCCTTTATAGCTCTTTCATTATAGACTTCACCAGTCCAGAGAGTCTTTCTTGCTTCTGATTTCCTTCATGAATGTTCTTCCTTTTCCTTTTCATGGTGTTCTTTCTTCTCAGTTTATCCTACTGCTTCTGCAATATTACTGACTTAACAAAGTTTCATGAGATGGTTTAAAAATGTACAGCCTAGTAAAAGCTTTCTATACCTCTCTGGGTCTCTGGAGTTCAACCTTACCATTGAAGTGCATATAGCTTAGAAAATAATAGTTTTTAGAGGGATGCCTGGCTGGTTCAGTTGGTTAAGTGTCTGGCGTCAGCTCAGGTCATGATCCCAGGGTCCTGGGATGGAGCCCCACATAGGGCTCCCTGCTCAGTGGGGAGCCTGCTTCTCCCTTCCCCTCTGCTCCTCCCCCTGCCTGTGCTCTTTCTCTCTGTCAATAAATAAATAAATAAAATCTTTAAAAAATAATAGTTCTTAGATAGATATATAGATAAAATATATAGATAAGTTAGATTGATGGCTGAACTTACATATTATATGTCTATGGAGATATGTCTACACTATCTCATTCTATTGTATCTCAAATAAGGATTTTACCTGATTCTTTTCAGTGTGAACAGTGTATGTATAACTCCCCACTCCTTAAGTATGGAATGTGTGGTGGTTTGTTTCAAAAGAATACACTTTGAAAAGAGAAAAAGAAAAAGAAAAACTTCACAATGGAGGAATCTGTCAAATACCACTTCAGCCAGGTAACCATGATTAACACCAATAAGTCATGTCGATTCATGTACTCTTGGTATGATGTGATCAGAAGAGAAGTTTTCTCTGCAGTCTTCCAACCAAAAACCCATAACCCCAGTCTAATTATAGGAAACAAATCAGACAAATCCCAGTTGAGGGATATTCCACAAATATGAGTAGTTCTCTTCAAAACTGTCAAGGTATCAAAAACAAGGAAAGGGAACAGGGAAAATATGAGAGAATCTATGGCCAAAAGGAGGCTAAGGAGATGTGATGACTAATTGCAGTGTGGTATCTTGTATGGGATTTTAGAGTAGAAAAAACTAAAGAAATATGAAAAAAAAATGAGCTCTAGTTAATAATAATGCATCAATACCAGTTCATTAATTACGATAACATACTAATATAAGATGTAAATAAAATGGGAAGTTAAGTGGGTGTATATGGAACTCTATCCTACACTCATACTTTAGAATACTCAAAAAGTATTCTGAAATAAAAAAGATTAATTAAAAAATAAACTATATTTGGCGTGCTTGAACTGGCTTAGGTGATGTTTTCTATCTTTGAGATACTCATCTAGAGCCTAAGCCAGAAGCAGTCTAAATGAGCACCTTAGGCCATTTTCCCCATGTCCATACCACTGAGCTCTTACATTGCTGAGCTCTGACACTTAGGTTAGAGAAAAAAGTCACACACACACACACACACACACACACACACACACAGAAAGAGAAATGAGAAAAAAGCAGTCCTTCTCCCAGTCTATGGATCTAACTCTCAACCTGGTGGGCTTATCTAGAACAGCAGAGCTATGGGGCACTTGGGGGCTCAGTGTGTTAAGCCTCTGCCTTCGGCTCAGGTCATGATCTCGGGGTCCTGGGATGGAGTCCCGCATGGGGCTCTCTGCTCAGCCGGAAGCCTGCTTCCTTCTCTCTCTCTCTCTCTGCCTGCCTCTCTGCCTACTTGTGATCTCTTTCCGTCAAATAAATAAATAAAATCTTAAAAAAAAAAAAAAAAAGAGAACAGCAGAGCTGTGCCAGTGTAAGGGGCCCAGGAAAATGTGAGAATAGACATCAACGCCAAGAGAATACTTGCTTGTCTGTTTCTATTTACAGCCCATCCATTCTTTTCCCTATGGTCCCCCCCTTCCACCAGTGAATCATCAGTGTCCTTCATCCACATCATAATTTCTATCCCCGTGTGTAGATGAGGGAAATACTAAAATATTAACACAGCATTTATTGTGTACCACTAAAACAACAAATAAATCTTAAATAACATAGGTATTAAAAATGATAAATTTTAAAGAGCCAATAGAGTACAGTCATAATTTAGGACATATTAGTTACATATAGCATAATCTTTAGCAATAGCTCTTATTTTTAACTTTAAGGAAAACAAGAATGAAAGCCACATGAGATATATTTGCTCTCTTTTATTACTCTATTACCCTTATATGTTGACATTTTATGCAAGGATGACTGCATTATACTACTTTGTATTTAGTAGATATATTTTGTGACAATACAACATATGTTTTGTTATATTGCTTACTACAAATACTAATGTCTCCTCTTATTTATTTTTTCTCTCATGTTAATTCACATTCATCTTCATTTTGTACTTTTGTCTAATTTCACTATTGTTTTTACATTGCCAATTCTTTAAATATGAAATTATTGATGTATAGTTAACTGCTCCTGTGTTAACAAATTCACCACAGACTTAGAAGTTTAAAACAACACTTACTGATTCTGTCAAAGGTTGGATGTATCAGAAATCCAGATGTTTAACAGGCTACGTTTTCACTGGCGGACTGCTTAGGGAAGACATTTCTTCCAGATTGTTTCATCTTTCCTTCAGATGGTTGGTAGAATTTATTTTCTTGAGGCTGTATAGTTGAGGGCTTGGTGTCTTGATGGCTGTTGGCTAGAGAGAGTCCTCAACTCTGAGAAGGTGCTAGAGTTCCTAGAGCCTGCCCACCAATTTTATCCATGTGATCTTTCCTAATATAGCCCCTTTCTTCATCACACCAACAAAGAGAGTTTCCAGACTAAGTCAGCTAACAAGATGGATACTTCCATAGATGATATAACATGCCATTACCTCTTCCACATGCTAGTGGTTAGAAGCAAGTCACAGTTCCCTCTCACACTTAAAGAAAGAAGATTACACATTGATATGAATAATATGAACATACATAGGTATGAATAGGTATGAACATGGGAAACATGAGGTTGCCTTAAAGTCTACCCATTACAAGCCACATAGTTCAAAGTTATGAATTTGTAGCACCTTCCAAATATGTCAGAATAGATGTATTTTTATATGAATTGTAAATGTATTAGCAGCCACCATATGAATATAATAAAGTCAAACTTCAGAACAAGTCTGAATATATGTAATAGTCTTTTTTAATGTGAAAATCATTGACTTTATTTATCTATTAATTAATTTATTTATTTTACATGCCTATTAAGTCACAAAGTATCTTTATTTAGAAGGCCACCCATACAAAATACAATACCAGAAGTTTTTTCTGGTTTTTTGTTTGTTTGTTTGTTTTTAATGAGGAAGGCAACTCAGTAAATTTTTAACTTATTTTTAACTTATTTTAACTTATTGGAGCCCTATTAATGATTACCTACCTAATAATAGAGTTAATTTTTAAAAAACCCACATGCAACGTTACAAACAGCCACAAAATCTAAGCAATATCACAAAATATTAAAGCTGAGAACCATTCTTATTCTTTTTGAAATTATTCGTGATGATGTATCAAATAGAAACTTCTAGCTGAGGGCCTAGTAAAAGCAGACATCAAAAAGATAATATGTAATAAACATTTTGGAAGATAAAAATATTTGAAACTTCCACATTCTTTTGTGTTGGTCCACCAGAAAGTTGGGGGGGCGGGAAGGAAAGTTCAAAACAATATGTAGAATCTGGGGGATATCAGCAATTAGGGAAATTTATTGGCAGACCTCATTGACAAACATAGTGATCTCCATAGCATCAACACCAGATTTTGACATCTTTTTAAGATATGTTAAATCTTAGTATATACATATTAGTATATAGTATTACATACTAATATATAGTAAATATATAGTAGTATTTAATGATTTTGGCTCCTGGATACAAAGTAAAATTTAAGGTCTTTGCTGATCACAGAGACCAATCTTGTTCACTGTGATTTTTCACTGTTGAAACTAACAAAGCAGAACCGCAGAAGAAAGAAATAGAACAGTGTTTATGAGCTTACAGTTTTTGAGGCGAGTCTTTTAAGAGTCTTCAGAATGAAGTGACTGAGCAATATTACAACCATATTTTGAAAACCTTTTAAATGAGCTGTTTGCAATGGTCTCATAAATGCCTTCTTCCAAGCTCAACCATTTCTGTTTTGTTTCTGTCCATGCATTTGAATGTTGCCCTAGAGGCTAGGGGATATCAGTCATGAGCACTAGAGTCAGACTGCGGCCAGAGTAGATGCAGATGTACAAAACCATCTTTCTCCATTTGAACAGTCTGCTAAATTCTGCATGCAGCTGCTGGCTCTCAATGGTTTTTAAGTCTTCCATTAAATATATTCTGAGAATATTAAGTATATATTATTTTTCTCTCCATCTACTATCCTTTATTTCTCTATTCCATCATTTAGATGCACAATTTAGATATAATGAATCTGATGATTGCCTCAAATTCCTATAAAGTGAGTGTCCCCATCAATATCAGGGTCCCAGGACATTCTTGTCTATTCTTTAATTACACAAGTAACATGTAATGAAGCAAAGCAGGAAAGAAAATACAACTTTAATTTTGCGATGAAGTTATTGGCCAAGTTTCTTCCCCAGTCAGTGTTGAATCAATAGCTTTAAAATTAAAAGAGGGTAATGAGGACGATAAAGACACATGTAGAAGAGACCTAGGGTAGAAATATAATCTTCTCAATGTTTCAGCTTAAAAAAAAAAGATAAAATTATGGAATGATACGGGTGAAAATTTCCCTACTTTTCCTCACTGTGTGGAAGGTTCAGTTGCTTTCCACTAATGTCTCTTCACCCTTCTGTTCACTCTTAACCATTTCAGAGGATTGAATCTAGTTATTGTAAATGAGCATATCCAGCAGACTCAGTTTTTAACGGAAAACTGAAATTGGGCAATTTTCCCACTCACGTCCACCCACCAGTGTTAAGTGAATATATCAGCAAAGTAAATCATGCATAAACTCCCCCCTTGCTGTAAATGAACATATTCTAAAAATATGTTGTCAAAGGCAGTTCAGTTCTATTCTTTAAAAGAGAAGCCTGTCCTGCTCATGAATGCAACATCTATTCTTGCTCGTATCAGAATGCAGACCATTACCACTGAATAAGCTTGGAGCCAGAGCCATGCTCAGAAAATGAAAACAGTGATAGTTTTTCTAGCAAGAAACCGATTACACAAAACAAACTCATTCCCATTATATGGTTCTGGCATGTCCTGTCTGTAGCACACAAGCAAATTCCCCTAATTACTGATATCTCTCTGTGAAGGCCCGTGTACTCTGTGTGTGTTTTGCACTTTCCTTTTCATCAGCTCCCTTGTGGACTAAAAGCAACAATTCTGTCAGGTGAGCTTAACAGATGCCATTTTCTGACCCAGCCTGTAAAAGGTTTGTTGTTTTGGTTTTTGCTGGAAACATATCTTGTTGGAGTATACAAGGTTTGTGCTTTTCAAACTGATCCACCAGCTTGTTTCCCAAGTTTCAGCTTACAATTCTTATCAAAACTTAATAAAAAATATTCTCAGTACACTTATGACATACCAATTGAAGCATATAATACATGCCAAAACTCTAATCCATGAAGTCAGTGATGAGTAAGGAACATGATAGGGTCGGGTACAGAACAACCAGAGCACACAGTGCTCGGTCCAAGTAAGCATGCAAGATCCAAGATCTACACACAAATCCAAGGTCAAGACCAGCCAGGATGCTGAAGAAAGCAAAGTATGTAAGCTTAGAAGATATTAAATATTTCTCTACAGTATGGTCATTTCTGGAAAGTTTCTGTAAAAATTCTAGATTCTGCCCCAGTGTTTATGTCTCTTTTTTGAAGGTTGTAACATCTGGGATCACCGTTTTTGTCATATACACTCTTCTCTGCCATCTACTTTCCCAAACTGCCCTAACTCTGACATCTAGCTTTCTCCTTACTGGCACTTGAGTATTCATTGATTTCCTTCATTTCTACATTACCATCGTGCTTGTGATCTTTATCTTATGAAGCTAAACTTTACTCAGTCATTCCACAAATATTTATAAATTTCCCATCATGTCCCAGTTTCCTTTGACTTACATTTACTCTTTTCTTTCTACCTAGGTATAAGAACCTCAATGATAGGTATTTGGTGATATATGCTTGTTTTTTATCCCTTGTATCTTTTAACATTGTACAGGATACAAAGTGAGAATTTCAAAAGGAATTTTTTTTTAAATTTATTTATTTGACAGAGATCACAAGTAGGCAGAGAGGCAGACAGAGAAAAAGGGGGAAGCAGGCTCCCCGCTGAGCAGAGAGCCCGATGTGAGGCTAGATCCCAGGACCCTGAGATCATGACCTGAGCCGAAAGCAGAGGCTTTAACCCACTGAGCAACCCAGGTGCCCCACAAGAAATTTTTAATTAAAAAAGGGTAAGATGAAATTATAAACAGATAAAATCCAGATATATATTAAAATTAAAATCAAATATGCAATAAGCATATTTGTTTTGCATATTGGAAAGGTATATGTAAAATTAGCAACAAATGTCTCTACAAAATCACAAGTTAGGTCCAGAACTAGGGTTCTAGCATTTGATAGGCTGAGGAAGGGGGCAGAATTAGAGTCAGAGTACAATTGTCAAAGTCATTACTGATTGAACACGAGATAAATTAAGAAATTATAAATAAGTTTTATAGAATGACTTCTGAGTTTAGAGATAAATGATACAAAAGTATCACCACGAATCACAATTTTTTTGTGTGTGCTATGCTCTTTCTTTGAGACTAAACTTTCTTTCAGCATTGGTACCTACGTCATATTCCTTGTCAATTTCACTATCCAAGATGCACAAACATTTCATTTTACATTTATTTAGCAACTATTTATTGGATGAATAATAAGAGAAGACTGGCATAAAGATGCATAAGACTTAGCTAACAATTTAGTCAAGACAGATGGTATTTAAAGCGGGGAAATTGACACACACTACACATTCCCAAAGTGCTATGGAAACACATATAATCTGGCCTCGCAATGCAGAGAAAGGTTTTACAAAAGAAGAAGTGACATTTGAATTGAGTATAGAAAACAGTAGTATTGAATCGAGTAGAAGACATTCTAGCCAAAGGAAACTGCCTACACAAGTCCACAGAGACCAGAAAGAGCATGTTTTAGGATAATTCCACATCCCAGCACATCTTAACTCTTCCATTCTTCTGTAAGCAAATGGGCAATGCTCAATTAGGTCTTAAGACACAGTGTACTTTGTATAAGAAACAAATCTAAGGAATACTGAAGTTTTGTTCCTAGAGTAAAATATAATTTTATTATTTATTTTTAAGCCTAATTTATGGCTAGAGTAAATCACTGGATATTGTTGTTAAATAAAATATATTTTCTGGGGCACCTGGATGGCTCAGTCAATTAAGCGTCTGCCTTGGGTTAAGGTCATGATCCCAGGGATTTGGGATCTAGCCCCACATACAGCTCCCTGCTCAGCAGGAAGCCTGCTTCTCCCTCTCTTTCTCTGTCAAATAAATAAATAAAATTGTTTTCAAAAAAAGATATTTTATGAACCCTGCACAACAGTGAGCACATGATAACAATGGAGGTGATTCCAAACAAATAAAGACAAGAAGAATTCATAGTAGTTTTTTGGTTGTTCCTTTATTTTAAATCATCTCAAGACATCTAAATTCCAATGCTCAGAAAGATAAGCCATGATCTGAGCTTAAGTTTTGACTCCATTTCTCCATTTCACATTGTGTGTATATGTAAAATTACGATAATGACAGAAATTTCACTGTCTCAAAGTCCTTTGAGAAACTCTGCTATCAAACCAGGTCAAAGCAGTTTGACAAAATTATTTAGAGTTTTAAAAAATAGAGTTCACTACTCTCCAAGTGCAGTATTTTGATATACTTTTTTTTTTTTCATATCTAATAGTTCCAGGTCATCATGGTGACATTTTAATAGTGAAACATCCATTTTACACGTTTCCCTCAAAACTATGAATTTACATGGACAAAACAAGATCTCTATCTTACTTATATGCTACATTATATTTTTACAGATTTTGTTTAAAGTAAAAAATATTTTCTAAGGCTAAATTTTAACTTCTTGCTGGGTTTCAATTTAACATTCTTCCCATGTGAAATGAAGGCAGGGATGTGACTGTGTTAAACTTGAACTTAGCACCTTGAATTCTTCAAATTGCAAGAGGAATCTTAAGATAAAAGAGAAGGGTAATCACATTGTCTTTCCTGTTTCCATAGAGTACAGAACTCCTTCTATTATAAGGAAGTTGTAACAGCACGATCTTTGTGCCTGAGTACTGAATTGCATGATAGCCAATTGAGAGAGAATTGGGAAAACTGAAATTAAACAATCAAAGATGTCACTTTCTTTCTTCTCTCCAAGGGGTAGAATGTATAGAAATTTTTCTTACCTTTTGTGATTTCCTTTCCTTTTACCTTTTCTCCATGACAACTCCCTACTCTTCTTGCAATCGGACTATTGAGGGAGTTAGCGTGAACAAATAAAATCTGATGTATGCAGAAAGAAAAAAAAAAAAAAGCAGAATACCAGCACTCTACTACACGTGTCCTGCCCGATTCGTCGCTTGTTATCCACCTTTGTTTCAATGTCTTACCAGATGAGCAGGTAGGGGAAAGGTTATACCCCAAGGGTCATTGATCCCACTTAGAACAATGTGGAAAAGTCTCTCTAACCTGCTACTGCAAGAATGGGTTATCTGGCAGCAATCCCCTGCTTGGGCACCACTTGTGCAACTCGAATCAATACAGCTATCAGACACAGTTAAGAAAAATTGTTATGCACACTTCCTGTGTTTACGCTGTTGGTTGTGTCTCCTGGAGCCCCTCTATCATTTTTAACAACACTTGAGCAGAGTCCTTTCAAAAATTAGTTATGTGATAGTCATCCAAACAGTTAATAGAAAATTAAACTGTGTATTCTATATGTTGACTATATCAGTAAGCACAGTAATTGCAAATTTTCTTCAAGAATCATTGTCAGGGGCACCTGGGTGGCTCAGTGGTTTAAGCCTCTGCCTTCCGCTCCGGTCATAATCTCGGGGTCCTGGGATCAAGCCCCGCATCAGGCTCTCTGCTCGGCAGGGAGCCTGCTTCCCCCTCTCTCTCTGCCTACCTCTCTGCCTACTTGTGATCTCTCTTTGTCAAAGAAATAAATAAAATCTTAAAAAAAAAAAAAAGAATCATTGTCAAATCGATAAGGTTCTAAATCTTTTGGAGCTAGAGAATAGACTTCAGCACTGACACGGTTGTCTGTGTTGCATCATGCTCTCCTCTTACGATCTCTGGTTATTTTCTGGTGAAGCAGAAAACGCTTCCAAAGTAGGTCACCTTCAGAGCTTTATTTGATACCATCTCTATTCACTTACATCCACAATGTTCTTTCTCACAAACCCAAATTTTTCTCCCCGATGGGGGTAACTAATGATGATATTGTTTTCTGTGATTTATTTTTCCTGTATTAGTTGGAAACTGCCCCTCTCACATGCTTCACATTGGCATGACTGCATCGCGCTGTCCTGGTCGTGGAGTCTCAGTCTCCTGCGTCTCTACTACCGCTTTGCCCTGCCGTGCTGGCAGAACGACCTCCCTGCTCTGTGGTCTTGCATCCTGAATAGTCTCCTCTCTGTGGATCCCAAGTCTCAAGGATCACTCTGCTTTCTGCCCTGAGCGCATCATGAATAGATACTTGTCCCATTGTCATCATTTTGAGTGTGAATTAGAATAATGGCTGTAATTTTTTTTAGTGTCTCCCGTATGCCAGATAGCTTGATGAGTACTTGACACATATTATCTAATGTAATCCTCAAAAATAAAAATGTATGAAGGAGGTACTCATCTCAGCCTCTTTTAGAGGTGAGAAAACAATATCAGAGAAAAATTTTATATTAAATGCAGTCATGGAGCTAATAAATGACCCAAGCCTGTCTGATGTTGGAGTCTATTCTCTCATCCATTAATCTCCACAGTGTTGAGAAATTGTTCCCAGGCAACGTGAGGCTAGGAAAATGTATCCTTTCTCTGACCATGTTCTGGTCAAAAGTTGCCATCCTAATCCCAGTGCAGGTGCCACAACCATTTTAGTCCAACTCTTAATAGTATTTCCTTTGCCAAATACTTTGAAAAGGTTTTACCTTATGTTAATTCTGAATTCACATTTCCTTAATTGAAATAAATGTTAATGACAGAAGTTATTTGAAAAGAAAGAGAGGAAGAAAGAAAGAAAGAAAGAAAGAAAGCCTGCTTAATAAGCAAAAATATGGCTCTCAAATTATCAACATTGACAGTAAAGTAAAGATTCTATTTTAGCATTTTAAAATATTTTACCTCCACCCTCCCATCAATGGACTCAAAGTCCATCCATAGCTATTTTTCTTAAACAAACAAATAAAAACTGTGTTCTCCTTAACTGAAGTTGTAAAAGGCCCATAACAAACTCCCCTTCTAGAGTTTGGACTGTTTGAGAGACAAAGGAGTTATATAAAAAGAAATTAAAGTATCAACTTTGTTGCTGGTAGAGTTACTGTAAAATTTGGCTCAGGTTAAATAGAATTAGGTGAGTGGTACCTGACTGTGTCAGTCTATGGAGCATGAGATTCTTGATCTTGGGCTTGTGGGTTCCTGCCCCATGTTGGGTGTGGAAATTGCTTAGGTATTAGGCTGAGTCACCCATTCAATCAGGCAGTGCTCCCTTAAAAGGCAAGCCTCAAAACAGTAGTTCTCCACTGGAACCCATCCTGCTCCCTGCCCATTCCTCAGGGGACATTTGGAGATAATCTGAGAAAGGTTTGGTTGTCACAAATGGAGGCATGCTACAGGCATCTAGTAACTATGAGCCAGAGATGCTGATAAACAGCCTACAATACCCAACAGCATCCACAAAACAAAGAATTGCCTGGTCTAAAATGTCATTGGGTGTCGTGGTTGACAAACCCTGAGCTAAGCTTAGGGAAGGGACTAGCACAGAGTAGGATGTGTTGTCTCTGGAAGTAAACAGATTCCCTAAAAGAGGGAAGAGTGCAGATGCTGACTACATTTACTCGGTTCCTGCATCAACACTTATCAATCAGATAATTTGCTCATCTTGCGCAGGTTAGGAATACTGGACGAAGCTAAGAAGACCAAGGTTGTGTTGCAGTATTTACCATCCCTCAGCAGAGAAACACAAGGTGAAGAAAAAGGTGACTCCCCACTCTAACACTTATTTACATAATGTGATTTGTTTACATTTTCTAAATCGATTCTCATGGCATAGGACCAAGATAACTTGAAGGTAGTTTGACTTTGTATCATTCGTACATATTTGTTTAATTCATGCTCAGAAGAATAATGAACCTTTTATTTGCACTTGGGTGTATCATACAAGAAAGGAGTGACCAGTTGCAATGGGTATTTTTATCGGTACTATCTTTTAAGCTCTACTTGAGTACATACATTGACTTTTCCTAGATGGAGGTAAAAAGCAAAACTAATATAGTTTGCAGAAGGCATATTTGCTTTATTGATTAAACAATTCAAATTGGGTTTGACTAGTTACTACATTGTCCCAAAAGCACTTAATTAGCCCTGCTGTTAAACTTAGAAGGAGAAAGAGTCAGAGAAGGAAGGTGGATAGGCAGAGCAACGTGGATCACCACAAAAAGTAAGGTTCAGGTCACTTGAGCAAAACTAAAGATGGATCCCAGAAGGTTTACGTCAATTTACTTCTTTCTTCCATTATCTGATTCTTCTTGATATTTTTATATTCTGAAACCTGACAGCTTTCCCTTTTCCTATGTTTTTTTCTTTGAGCCTGAAGAGAGGGTAATGCCCTGCAGATAAGCAACAGATTTCAAGCTGATGCCATTCTCCATTGTTTTGATGTCAGTGTAAAATGATCTAAAGGATTAGGTAGAACTGTTAGCACAGTAGTGGGAACCTAGCCTCCTTGACACCACGAGGCCATTCACACAGAAACATGTGCTGTTCTTAAACAACATAACAGCATATTCCTCATCTTAAAACTGTAACAGAGAGAAAAGACCAAATCCCAAAGCAGAGGCAATTTCTAATAATAACATGATAATCTTTGATATTCCATGATATTACCATGAACCAGACCCTATATACAACAAATTCTGTGCCTTATGTCAGTTTGTCCTCACATGGTATCTCTGAATAAGGTTCAGTAATTGTTTCCATTTTATAGAAAAAGAAACTTGTCCAATGTCGAACAGAGTATGGTTTAGATCCAGAGTCAAGTTTGTTGACACCATACTCTATTATCTTTTTTTTTTTTTTTTTAAGATTTTATTCATTTGGCAGAGAGAGAGTGAGAGATCATAAGCAGGGGGAGCAGCAGAGGAAAGGGGAGAAGCAGGCTTCCCACTTAGTAAGGAGCCCTACACAGAGCTTAATCCTGGGAGCCCAGGACCATGATGCAAACTGAAGGCAGTTGCTTAACCAACTGAGCCACCCAGGTGCCCCAATACTCTATTATCTTAACCACTGTGTGAAAATAACTTGCTAAAAGAGCAGTCACGGTACTAAATATTTCTGGGATTCATCGGTCCCTAAATGCAAGAAAACCATTAATATCATGACAGTGGTTACAAACTTCAAAAACCTTCCTTGTCTATGTTATAAGCCTTAACTACATCTAAATATTTTTCTTCCAGTGCTTTTCTAACTAATCAAAAATTACTTTTCCTGGGTCAAAAGCATTATTAATGACTCCCAGATGGTCTGCTTGGGTAATAGGAAAAAAAAATGAAAGTGTCACTTAAAATGTATTTTAAAAATAATTAAATTAAAAAATAATGTAGATATGGTGATTAAGAAATCATGTAGATAAGGAAATATTTTTAGGGAAAGATGAGTTCAGTTTAGAAATGTTAACTCTTTTTATATTTTCTATGTTTTATATAAATGTTTATTATATATGAATGATTTATACATTTCATATAAATGTTGTTTTTGAGAGTTGGGGATACTCTTCCTTCTCTGAAAATGTCATGCAAAAAGACCAGTAGAATTCTTTCCCATATTTTTTTCTGGTACTGAGAAGAGTGAATAATAGGAGAACTAAGTACCATGTAGATCCTCAACCTGCTAAAATTATCCTTGCCGCCATGTTAGAGAGTCCTCGTGCCATTGACACTTACAGCAAAGGAGAGGGAGAGAGACTGGCTCAACACCTGAACACCTGTACTATGATATTCCCAAAGTCAGACTTTCAATTATGAGAACCACAAAATTCTGCTTTAAAAACTTAAAAAAAAAAAGGTTAAATTTGAATTGTATACCTATAACTTGCAATTAAGAGTACTAAAACATATGATGTTGATATGGCACAAAAGTGACAATATTGCCATCTCCTACTCTGCACAGCTCAACTGAAGGTGGGGTTGTATCCACTCAGCCAATATACTGTGGTACAAATTCCAGACTATTGATTTGCTGCCACTTCATACTGAAACGTTAGCTCTCCTACTTCCAACTTAGTTCTCACTGTTTATTTGAAGTCGTGCCATTTCACTTTGCATCTTTCCCAAATGATCAATGCAATTCTTCCATCTTCCTTGATGATTTCAACACCTGGCTCACTTGCTTCCTCCCTTCATGCTTAATCATTTATAGTTCCTTTAATAACAATGCCAATGATTTATTGAACTTCTCAACACAGTCGCCATTATCACTCAATTCTGTTCTTCCAGTTCAGCTGCCTTGTAACTTTACATCACTCCACTTTCCTTTTAGGATTTTCATTCATCTTGGTCATTCCATAATGTAGTTTAAACTTCAAAAACCTAAACAGGCCTTTACCTTTTATAATGACCTCTGAAAATTATTATACATCATGTGCCTCTTCTACCCTTACTATAAACTGTCTTTCATCAACCCTCTTCAGATTATACTTGATTTCATTTTTCAACTTCAAATTTCTATTCACATCTGTCCTATTGACTTGACACAACTTTCTTCCTCATTTGCAGCACCCCATCTCTCATTAAATCTTACTGATTTCACTTTTACTTCCTACTCTCCATTTCATTGTCTCCACATGCAGTATTCTACCCTCATCTGGCTACTTAATTTCTTTTTTTTTTTCCATTTTATTTTATTTTATTTTATTTTATTTTATTTTATTTTATTTTTTATTTCTTTTCAGTGCTCCAAAATTAATCGTTTATGCACCACTCCAAGTGCTCCATGCAATACGTGCCCTCCGTAACACCCACTACCAGGTTGACTCAACCCCTCACCCTCCTCCCCTTCAAAAATCTCAGTTTGTTTCTCAGAGTCTACAGTATCTCATGGTTTGTAGCCCCCTCCAATTTCTCCCAGTTCACTTCTCTCCAACTCCAATGTCCTCCGTGCTATTCCTTATGCTCCACAAATGAAGCCATATGATATTTGACTCTCTCTGCTTGACTTATTTCACTCAGCATAATCTCTTCCAGTCCCATCCATGTTGATACAAAAGTTGGGTATTCATCCTTTCTGATGGAGGCATAATACTCCATTGTATATATGGATTACATGTTCTTTATTCATTCGTCCACTGAAGGCATCTCTGTTCTTTCCACAGTTTGGCAACTGTGGCCATTGCTGCTATGAACATTGGGGTACAGGTGGCCCTTCTTTTCACTACATCTGTATCTTCAGGGTAAATACCCAGGAGTGCAGTTGCAGGGTCATAGGGTAGCTCTATTTTTAATTTCATAAGGAATCTCCACACTGTTTTCCAAAGTGGCTGCACCAACTTGTATTCCCACCAACAGTGTGAGAGGGTTCCCCTTTCTCCACATCCTCTCCAACACTTGTCATTTACTGTCTTATTAATTTCAGCCGTTCTAACGGGTGTAAGGCAGTATCTTAATGTGGTTTTGATTTGAATCTCCCCAATTGCTAATGATGATGAACATTTTTTCATGTCTGTTAGCCATTTGTATATCTTCTTTCGAGAAGTGTCTGTTCATGTCTTCTGCCCATTTTTTGACGTAATTATCTGTTTTGTGTATGTTGAGTTTGAGTTCTTTATAGATCTTGGATATCAGCCCTTTGTAGTGTCATTTGTGAATATCTTCTCCCATTCCGTGGGTTGCCTCTTTGTTTTGTTGACTATTTCCTTTTCTGTGCAGAAGCTTTTGATATTGATGAAGTCCCAAAAGTTCATTTTTGCTTTTGTTTCCTTTGCCTTTGGAGACATATCTTGAAAGAAGTTGCTGTGGCCAATGTCGAAGAAGTTACTGCCTATGTTCTCCTCTAGGATTTTAATAGATACCTGCCTCACCTTGAGGTCCTTTATCCATTTCGAGTTTATCTTTGTGTATGTTATAAGAAAATGGTTGAGTTTCATTTTTCTACACATAGATGTCCGATTTTCCCAGCATCATTTATTGAAGAGACTGTCTTTTTTCCAATGTGTATTTTTTCCTGCTTTGTCAAAGATTGTTTGACCATAGAGTTGAGGGTCCATATCTGGGCTCTCTACTCTGTTCCACGGTTGACATATTCAGCTACATATCCCCTCAACCACCTCTCACCAAAATGACTAGGAGGAGGAATGCCCAACAGAGGAAAAATTCAGAGACTGCCCTCTCCATCAGAGCTATTGGATACGGACATAAACAGTATATTGGAAAGGGAATTCAGGGTAACAATTATTCAGGCAATGGCTAGGTTGGAGAAAACCATTAATGACAACATGGAAGTGATTAGGGCAGAAGTGAAAGCCACCCAGGAAGGAGTTAAAAATGATATCAATGAGATCCAATCTAATCTAAATTCTCTAACAGCTAAGGTAATTGAGGCAAAAAATAGAATTAGTGATCTATAGGACAAAATGATAGAGAAAAAGGATCAGAAGGAGGCCTGGAACAAACAGTTTAGAAGCCATGAAAACAGAATTAGGGAAATAAATGTTGCCATGAAACATTCCAACGTTAGAATTATTGGGATCCCTGAGTGGGAGGAGAAAGAAAGAAGACTAGAAGATATAGTTGAACGAATTCTCCATGAAAATTTTTCCAATCTGGGGAATGGAACCAGTGTTCATGTCCTAGAGATAGAAAGATCACCCCCCCACCAAAGATCATAGAATCTAGAAAGACCTCGAGACACCTGATTGTGAAACTGATGAATCATAATTTTAGACAGGAGCTCTTGAGAGCAGCTAGGGGGAAGAGATTCCTTATGTACAGAGGAAGGTCCATCAGAATAATGTCAGACCTTTCCACAGAAACCTGGCAAGCCAGAAAGGGCTGGCAAGACATATTCAGGGGACTAAATGAGAAGAATATGCAGCCAAGAATAGTTTGTCCAGCAAGGCTGACATTCAAAATGGATGGAGAGACAAAAAGCTTCCAAGACTGGCAAAGTTTGAAAGAGTATGAGACCACCAAGCCAGCATTAGAAAAAATATTAAGGGGGGTTCTACAAAAGAAGAAAGAACCCAAGAGTGTCATAGAACAAAAATTTACAGAGACAATCTATAGAAACAAGGAGTTCACAGGCAACATGATGTCAATAAAAATGTATCTTTCAATAATCACTATCAATGTGAATGGCCTAGACATGCCTATAAAATGGCACAGGGTTGCAGATTGGATAAAATGACAGGACCCATCCATATGTTGTCTACAAGAGACCCATTTTGAATCTAAGGATACATCCAGACTGAAAGTGAATGGATGGAGAACCATCTTTCATGCCAGTGGGCCTCAAAAGAAAGCTGAAGTAGTGATTCTCATAGCAGATAAATTAGATTTTAAACTAAAGACTTCAGTCATAGATAAAGAAGGACACTACATCATTCTTAAAGGGTCTATCCACCAGGAAGATCTAACAATTGCAAATATTTATACCCCCAATATGAGAGCAGCCAACTACATAAGACAACTGTTAATTGAGATGAAGAGTTATATTGATATGAATACATTAATAGTAGGGGATCTTAACATGCCACTCTCAGTAATAGGCAGATCATCCAAGCAAAAAATCAATAAAAAAACAAGAGCATTGAATGACACATTGGACCAGATGGACCTCATAGATATATACAGAACATTCCACCCTAAAACAACAGAATACTCATTCTTCTCCAGTACACATGGAACTTTCTTCAGAATAGGCCACATACTGGGTCACAAACACTTGGAAGCTAAAGACCACCTTGCTTAAGAATTTTTGGATCAACCAAGAAATCAAAGAACTTAAACACTTCATGGAAACCAATGAGAATGAAGACACTTTGATCCAGAATCTATGGGATAAAACAAAGGCAGTCCTAAGGGGGACATACATAGTTATCCAAGCTTCCCTCAAAAAAAACTGAAAAATCCAGAACACATGAGCTGTCTTTACACCTTAAGGAACTGGAGAATCAACAACAAATTAAGCCAGCCTCACACACAAGAAGGGAAATAATCAAGATGAGAGCAGAGATCAATGAGATAGAAACTAGAGATACAGTAGAACGCATCAACAAAACTAGAAGCTTTTTTTTTTTTTAAAGAATCAATAAGATTGATAAACCATTGGCCAAACTAACCCCAAAGAAAAGAGAGAGGACCCAAATTAATAAAATTATGGATGAAAAGGGAAAGATCATGACTAACACCAAGGAAATAGAAACCATCCTCAGAAATTATTATCAACAGTTATGTGTCAGTAAGTTAAGCAACCTAGATGAAATGGATGCATTCCTGGAAACCTATAAACCTCCAAGATTGAATCAGGAAGAAATTGAGAACCTGAATAGACCAATATCTAGTAACGAGATTGAGGCAGTGATCAAAAACTTCCCAAAGAACAAGAGCCCAGGACCTGATGGATTCCCTGGAGAATTCTACCAAGCATTCAAAGAAGAAATAATACCTATTCTCCTGAAGCTATTTCAAAAAATAGAAACAGAAGGAAAACTTCCAGAATCATTTTACAAAGCCAGCATTACCCTGATCCCCAAACTAGGTAAAGGCCCCACCAAAAAGGAGAATTTCAGACCAATATCCCTGATGAATATGGATGCTAAGATTATCAACAAGATCCTAGCTAATAGGATCCAACAGCACATTTAAAAGATTATGCACCATGATCAGGTGGGATTTATCCATGGGTTGCAAGGGTGGTTCAACATTCACAAATCAATCAATGTGATAGATCAAATCAATAAGAGAAGAGAAAAGAATCACATGGTTCTCTCAATTGATGCAGAAAAAGCATTTGACAGGATACAGTATCCATTCCTGATTAAAATGATTCAAAGTATAGGGATAAAAGGAACATTCATCAACTTCATAAAATCAATCTATGAAAAACCCACAGTGAATATCATCCTCAATGGGGAAAAGCTGAAAGTCTTCCCTTTGAGATCAGGAAGATGGCAAGGATGCCCACTCTCACCACTGTTGTTCAACATAGTACTAGAAGTCAGCAATAACAATCAGACAACAGAGAGAAATAAAAGATATTCAAATTGTCAAAGAAGAAGTGAAACTCTTTCTCTTCATAGTTGACATGATACTTTATTTGGAAAACCCAAAAGACTCCACCCCCAAACTATCATAACTCATACAGCAATTCAGTAATGTGGCAGGATACAAAATCAATGTACAGAAATCAGTTGCTTTCTTATACACTAGCAATGAAAATATAGAAAGGGAAATTAGAGAATCGAATCCATTTACTATAGCACCAAGAACCATAAGATACCTGGGAATAAACCTAACCAGAGAGGTAAAGGATCTGTACTCAAGGAACTACAGAAAACTCATGAAGGAAATCGAAGAAGACACAAAAAGATGGAAGACCATTCCATGCTCATGGATTGGAAGAACAAATATTGTTAAAATGTCTATATTGCCTAGAGCAATCTGTACTTTCAATGCTATCCTGATCAAAATTCCACCGGCATTTTTCAAAGAGCTGAAAAAAACAATCCTAAAATTTGTATGGAACCAGAAGAGACCCCGAATTGTTAAGGAAATGTTGAAAAAGAAAAACAAAACTGGGGGCATCATGTTGCCTTATTTCAGGCTTTACTACAAAGCTGTGATCACAAAATAGCATGGTACTGGCACAAAAATGGACATAGACCAGGGGCTACTTTATTTGTTTGGACTCATAGTTTCTTCATATTTTGTCTGGCTTCATTATATTCCATTCCTCACACTTAAGTTCTTTTTTTAAATGAAATATTATGATATCATCTCCTATGTAAAACCTTTTAATTGCTTCTCATTGCTTCTAGGAAAGCAAAACTAAACTAAACTAAACTAAAATCTTTACTGTGGCCAATAAGCCTAAATGGTTTCATTCCTACCTCCTACTTCTTTGCTTTAATGTCACACCACATAATCACTTGCTCTTTAAGATTCAAACATACTGTCATATATTTTATTCCTTGATTAAGTCATGCTTCTCCCTACTGGTTCTTTGCATACTCCTGTTCATCTCTTCGGAATGCCCTCCCTTCTGTCCAATTTCGCCTTGTTAATACCAAGTCAACAAGTATGTTTTCCTCTCACTCAAATCCTCGGGAAAAACCTCCCTGGTGCTCCAGCTTTTAGATCTGGGAAAGTTTTCCTCATTTGGTGAATTCTGACATGAGTCTAAAAATTTAAGATTAAGCAAGTTGGATAAAAGTATTCCAATCAGAAGAATGATCAAAGGATGAATTTGGGGAAATATAACTCACGTTCGGCTTTATGGTGCAGGATATTTTAAGGACTATTTAGAGATGAGTTTGTGGATATGGGCAGGAGAAAATCATGAAGAATCTTATGGGCCATGAAAGAAGTTTGCCAGGAAAGCAGTAGGAAGGATTTCAATTTGAAAGGTAACACGCGATTCATTTTTAGGAAAAACAATTTTTTTAAAAGATTTTATTTATTTATTTGACAGACAAGTAGGCAGAGAGGCAGGCAGAGAGAGAGAGGAGGAGGAAGCAGGCTCCCCACTGAGCAGAGAGCCCGATGCGGGGCTCGATCCCAGGATCCCGGGATCATGACCTGAGCCGAAGGCAGAGGCTTTAACCCACTGAGCCACCCAGGCGCCCCAGGAAAAACAATTTTAGCAAATCTAAAAATATATTGGAAGACTGAGAGAATCATGGCGGGGAGGGTGTAATCTTTCCAATCATACGTTATTCCACTCAGTCGTTTCCCAAGTAGAGCTCTCTTCTTATTTGCTCCCATAGCATCCTACGCCGATCTCCATCGTGGAGCTTACAATAAAGTACCGAGCTCATTTGTTTACAAGTAGGTAGCATCTGGCATAATTCTGTGTATATAGTAGAACCAGTGAATGCTCTGGACTAGGTGAGTGAATAAGATAATAAGTCAATCAGTCTTTGAGAGAGCCGTGAAGATTCCTAACAGTGATTAATATGGTTTACATATTTACCTTCATATGATGCTGAATCACAGTGAAATTGATTTCTTTGATCTATAAACATATTTAATATTCCTCTGGAAAATTTTTATATCATCTTACCGTGTTCTCTGTGGAAGAAAGCTAGCTATTTGAAGAAGATAGGAATTCTACCAAATGTTGAGTCAATCTTCTTCCCCACCAGATTAATTGTGTATATATCAGATATCAGAGTGACTATTGTTCCAATGAAGTGAACAAATACGAGGTGAATGCAGGTTTTTTTGTAAGAAGGGACTAAATTATTAAGTTAAACAATTCATAGAGGTCAAAGGATTTCTCAGTGGTTTGGGTTTGTGGAAAAGTAATAAATGTATCTTTCTTTATGTAATGTCATTTTCCAAGGTATAATAGAAAATGTTGAGATCTTGTTTGTTTTTAAACATCCTTATTTTTGTTATTCTGGCTTAATAAAAAATTTTCCTACTAATTTATTTAATCTATCAGAGTTAATTTAAATAGCACATGAAATCTTAAACAGATGTTATATCATAAATATCCAGAGTATAAATATCAAAATTCTGCTTACAAGTATAGAAAGATGCATTTTTATTTTAAGTAATTAGTACATTTTGGGAATGTTTTTACAAATAATTTTCAATTACCAGAAAAAAGCAGCATGGATTATCCAAAACTATGAATAATCCAGAAAGCATTTATATCCAATTTGGGGATTTTTTTTTTTTTTTTTTTGTAACAGAACATCATTGTGTGTTACTTAGAAAAAACTCAAATTAGCTTACATTTCCTGTGTATATAAGAAATAATTTACCAGCTGAGCTGTAAGGTCAGTTGACAAGAAATATGTTGGGCTTTGGGGAAAGAAAAAGCTGATCCAGAGATAACAGATATGTCGCAGTACTTTTATTATCTTCCTTTATTAGATGCATTCCTATTTCCTTGACTTTTTAAAGATTTAATTATTTATTTTAGAGAGAGACAGCACAATCCAGAAGGAGAGAAAGAAAGGGAGAAAGATTGTCAAGCAGATTCCACGCTGAGCACAGAGCCCAACGTGGGGCTCTAACACATGACCCTGAGTTCACGACCTGAGCTGAAACCAAGAGAGTCAGATTCTCAACTGAATGCACCACTCAAGTACCCCCCTATTTCTCTTGAGTTTGAGCAGATTATTTTCACAGACATTTAGGTAATTCACTCTCTTCTGTATTATTTTTGTCTGAGTTAAGAATATTGAAAGTAGTCAATGGTAGTAATTAGTTTCATAGACAATGTATTTTTCAGCGTTAAATAAAAACTACATTTCCTGTGGAAAACCGAATGTGTGTCTATAACCTGTAACATTCAGGGATACATAGTAAATTATACTCAACATAAACTAACTATAGTTAATAATAACTATCTTTGAGTGACAACAAACTCATAAATTCCTTTTTGTTTATTCCTATAAAAATTATTAAAGGTATGCTACCTTGTATGAAGGATTATATTGAAAGCTGGGAACATAGTGATTGCTAAAATAGAATATCTGTCCCGATGGAGGTTACCTTTCTAGAGGTAAGCTTCTTTGCCTAAATGAAATAAAATAACTTTATGGAAAGAATTTTGGATATTAGGAATATTTCATAGCTTGGTTATTTATATTTTATATCCATTATTCTTTATTTTGTTTTAGAACAAAAATATATCAACCTATACAAAGATGGAGTCATTTGTGAGGATGTGGGGGGACATATGCCACAAATGTAGACAATGGCTGTTTCAGAAAAGAAGCTGAGGATTTAATAGTAGGTACAGGGGAGGGAGTATAGCACTGTCATTCTTTATTTTTTTTTAGAGATTTTATTCATTTATTTGACAGAGAGAGATCACAAGTAGGCAGAGAGACAGGCAGAGAGAGGAGGAAACAGGCTTCCTGCAAGCAGAGAGCCCTATGTGGGGCTCGGTCCCAGGACCCTGGGATCATGACCTGAGCAGAAGGCAGAGGCTTAACCCACTGAGCCACCCAGATGCCCCATAGCACTGTCATTCTTAATTAGCTCTGTACATAGTGGTTTCCAGTGGAAGATGGGTAACATTAGGGGACATGGATGGGTTTCAGGATATCTATTCAGAGTGTGACACTGGGGAATCCATGAAGAGAATGAATATGGGAAGAGGTAATAAGCATTCTGATTAGCTTATAAAAATATTCAAAATCCAGTTAATAGACTCAGTAATATAAGTGAAGAGGCTCTCCAAAAGAAGTGGAACTGGCCAAGAATGGGAAGGCAAATAGATGATTAGGTACATGGGCTAGGACTCTGCTTTATGAATAGAAACTAGAAACAGGGAAAAGAGGAAGAATCAAAAAGGGATGAACTGGGCATTTTGGTTTGTTGTTGTTATTTTTTAAACTGGCTTAGTAGGCAGAATGGTTTAACCTCTGGAAGAATGGATTTCAAGCATGGCTGACTTTGAGATAAAGACTTGGTCCCTCTGGACTGGAGTGAGATGGAGAGAGAGTGAAGGTTCATGCATTGTGTTAGATTATTAATAAGCGTATCAGTCTTCCCCTAGGCCATTAGCTAGAGAAAAGTCCAATTTTTTTATTTATTTTTGATATGTTATCCTTTATGGAAATATGAAAGTAGTCATTATTGGAAAGTTAGAATATTGGGGGATTATTACCCAATTTTTAAAATTATCCATGGAGAGCAGACTCATTGTTTTACAAGACTTGTGCACTTTTAATGTCATTATACTAGCTCTGGCCCTGTCTGAGTGTGTGTTTTGAGAAAGAATGCTTGTTGTACGAAATATGCTTCTGTTATTATTCTGAACTGAAGCTATAAATAGAATAAGTGGAATATGGGTAGATTTATTATTTTTGTTTTTTTAAGTTCACATCTGTCATCCAACAAATTTAAATAAGTGAAAGTGACGAGGACAGTCCAGTTCTTACAAGTGATCAATAATCAGTAAGAAACTTCATTTTCTCTTCCTTTATCTTTTCAACCTTCTTCTTTTCTTACCCATTTTTCCTCCTTCATTCCTTATCCTTCATTCTTTATCATCAATAACACTGTAGTCAAATCTTATATCTATCTGTCACTCAAAGTTCAGTACAGAAAATAGAAACCCTCCTACTTATTTCAGTCAGAAATGAATTTAATACAGGGAAAGAAGAGTTAGCCACCCTCCCCCCAACTCAAAAAAAAAAAAAAAAAAAGCTAGCCACACCTTTGGGAAGCAGGGAGATACTACAGTCAAGAGGCTATCATTTTACTAATGATTTGAAGTATCACCATCTAGCTCCAGTCAGGAATACGAGAAGATGCTGTTGACCCTTCAGCCACCAAGACTGCTCAACAGTGCTTTTTCTTTTTTTTTTTTAAAGATTTTATTTATTTATTTATTTGATAAACAGAGATCACAAGTAGGCAGAGAGGCAGGCAGAGAGGGAGGAGAAAGCAGGCTTTCCACGGAGCAGAGAGCCCGATGCGGGGCTGGATCCCAGGGCCCTGGGATCATGACCTGAGCCGAAGGCAGAGGCTTTAACCCACTGAGTCACCCAGGCGCCCCTCAACAGTGCTTTTTAGTGCCCAGAAAGCCAGAAACTAGATGTTGAGTTTGGACACCACACTTCCTCACATCTCATGATCTTGCTTGCAAGAGAAAACAGCACCAGGAAACAGCTTTTGCCTCATGTCTGCTTTCCAAGCTTTATATGTGTATGAACTATGAGTATACCTTACTTCATCTAGGCCCTTATCTGTAAGAGAGTGTGGGAAGGTTGTTTTCAGCCATTTTATTATCTCCAAATTGAATGAAGCTGGACTGGAGTTTGGGAGAACCAAATCAAATGTCTCAGACAAGCTACTATAGTGATTTATGTTGACCTCCCAACTGTTTTCTATATTTGTCATTATTCATGGATTTTATTAAATCTATCTCTTATATTCTGCTTACCTTTCCCCTGACCCTGCTAAATCCCATTTCTACCCTCTTGTGTAAGCACATTAGCCAGTATTGTACTTTTACAACATTGCTGTTACCTGGCCCATTTGCTATAACATTAACTCAACTTCTGGAACACTTTCCTATAATTTAGGGAAGAAATATACTATAAGGTTAAAACCAGAACTTAAGTACATAAATAATTACTTATTTTCTATGGGTCTAGAGATAGTTATCATCTTATTTCATCAAAGTATGTCTTAAGTGATATTTCTATCACTCATGCATCTAATCAAAATGCATAATTATTGAGTGATAAATATGATCTAAGGTGGATATAAAGAAAAGGTCTTGAATTTTAACTGCTCCTAAATTGACCTTTTAAATTAGGAGATAATACATTTAATAATCAGGCAAATTTTTTCTCATATGTTTAGTACCACGGACCTTGAGTTTGTATTGCTTTAATTTTAAGCTAGCACAAATGGTAACACAAAATACCCACAGGCAAGAATCATTTACATTGTAAAACCAATATCGTTCATTCCTCTAGTCATTTTAGTAGAATTTCATCTGTGTATGCTTTAACTGTACATAGATATTGTCCTATCTTAGTGTTGAGTTAAACATGATTTCAAAATAAGAAATAAGATTATGTCCATCCCAATTATAATTCTAAAACAATTTTCCATTTATCTTTTAAGCTAAAAGTGAGATTAGTCTTCCATATTATTATTTTGCTAAGTTTGACACTTCTATCAACTATCACAATACTTTTTCCATCTGCTATCCTTGCCTCTCAAATAAAATGGGCTTGTAAAACTAGCTTTTAATCAGATAATCTATTAAAATGTCTGCTTTTCCTTTTGGATGAGTGTTTTTGCTCTGCTCAAAACATGTCCTGTTATCTGAGACTGTGAAACTATGTTGTCCCCTGGTTCAGAATGCTGGACCCAAGAGTCTGATGTTGTGTTTACTGCATGAACAACAACTTAATTAAGTGTTGCTTTAGAAACATCACCAGAGCTTTGTTTCTGGTATTACACTCAGGCATGTATCACATTGTTTTGACACATGCATTGGGAGATTTGCTTTGTAGTTAGTCATGTTTTTGGAACACTACTAGTAAAAACAGAAGAAAAGAATAATTTTATTGGTAGAGCAAAGAAAAAGCTCTCAAGATGCAAGCATGACTATAAAAGACAGGATCAAGACCAGATTTTCTTCTGAGAAATTTCACGGTAAAACCAAATTTCCTCTTTTGACATTTAAATGTTTAAAAGCAAATGTTTTTATGGTTTTTTTGTAAAGATAAATAAAATCAAATGTACAAAGATTTCTTTCTTTTCTATATTCATATTTATCTCCCTAAGGCACATATTTTATACACCTAAGTAAATTCAACATTTTAATTTTAGGTTGCTACTTATCATGATAAAACATCTTTTAAGTAGTATTTTTCTGTGACAAACCAGGAAGGGTTAAGGAAAAAATAATAATGCATGAATATATTTTCACACTCTCTTCCACAAAGAAGTAAACAATTTTTTTCTTCCTGTAATGTTCTGAAAGCTCACCTGAAACTAAAAGGAATCAAATGTGTTATCCTCAAAGCACTGGAATATTTAACTCCACTATCGTTGACCTCATAATGGGGATTGTAGAAATGAATACAATTATTAAGCAAAGACCCAAAAACTTGTCAAAGGAAGCTACCAACTAAATATAAAGGAGTGATTTCTTCAAAGGCAGCATGGCCTAGAATCTCTAGACAAGATGGTCCAAATGAAGAGTGGGGGAAGTGTCCCAGAAGGAAAACTGAGCTTTAAAGATCTATAAGATAAAGAAAGGAAACTAGTTATTTTCAAAAGTTTTCTCAAGTTCTTTTTATATCAGTAATTTTCCCTATTCTAATCCAGTGATAAATGACAATGGTTAAACCTTGTTTACCTAAATGATATGTTAATATCAGTCCTTGAATCTTAAGGTGCCCAACTGAAGCCATTTTGATATGCACCTGCAAGAGAGACACCTACATGGACAACTGTATTTAAACTGTTGTTTTTGATTTAATGCTCAATCAGTTCTGTTCAAAAATTCAATATATATTTGAGAAAGGCATTATGTTAAGATTTTATTATTCAAAATATAATTGTTTGTGTAAATTTATAAAAATGTTGGCATGTGTGTCTGTTTATGTTTATATTTGCTATTGCATTATGAAATATCCCTGCGTTCTAAATGATCACTTTGTCTCATAATTTCAAAGACCAATATCACACCATATATTAATTGAAAATATTTTGCCAAAGTAGGATAAACACAAATAAGAGTAGCAAGAGAACTTTATTCCAGAACATTATCAGAACATGCTCAAGAATTAAGCAAAGTTAAAAAACATATACCTACCAGTATCTACAGCTGAAATTAAATAAGTCATCCAAAATTCTATCCCAAATGCCTATGATCCCAGAAATTTGATCCAAATTGCATTTACATTTTTACTGAACAGAAAATTTTTGTGTTATGTAAACTATTTCAGAGAAAAAATAAAAACAAAAAGTCTACTTTTTATCTTACAAACTTAGTACACCTTTAAGGTAATAATACTTAAAATAGAAATTAGAAACCAGTTCCATTGAATCACTTATTAAGCTATTGTCCCTCAATTCCAAAGCCATCTTGCTATACATGTTTGTATTGTTGGAGCATGTTGGTCTCTAAAAATGACATTTCTTCTTTGTCAGCTGGCTACCTATCTGTTTTCAGCAATTAGTGGTATCAGTAGAGAAACTGGCAGACAGGAGAGAGATGAGCTTGCTTCACTCCGGTTCGCTCACTGTCCATTCAACATCATCTCACCAACAGTTTTTCACTCTAGCAAAGACAGATACTCCAAATTCCATATTTTTATTTTCTCCACTCATCCAGAACCAGTTCCAACTATACCCCTCAGAAGTACCAAAACAAGATGGCCAGTGCCCCCTCCTCAGAGCTCTTTAGGTGGTCTCCTCCAAGCTCCTGAGGTACAAGCAATCCCTCAGAGGTCTAGGTCCCAGCTCTGTGGGGCCCTCATACTATATTCTAGATTGCGATAACACCCATATCTTCCATTTCTTCCTCCTGCCCTAAGAGTGAACTACTTCCTTGGTTGCTATCTCTCCTAATCTCCCTCACTCTCTCTTTCCCCCACTTACCTCTCTCAGTTTTTCTAGTGCCTGCATTATCAATTTCTTATATACAAGTATCATTTAAAAATATCTGGTATGCTTTCTATTTTCCAGACCAGACCATAATAGATTCACTTATACAAACACCAATAAACAATTGTAAATTGTTGCAAATTAAATTTATAGAATGAGATATTAAAAAAAATAAGTAAAAATGGTAAAGGAAGAAGAGCTGCTAATAAGAAGGAGAGAAAGAAGAAATCATTATCAAATACAGAGTGTGTTTAAGAAGGGCTAGAGTGATATTTTGATTTGTAATAAGAAATATGTATTTGGTCTTGGTCCCTCTTTCTGGCACAGAGTTCCTAAAAGCCTCCAGGATTTCCTAAGTGAGGAAAGCAACAAAGATGTCTTTCATTATGTTAATGAGGTGGCTTCTATACAGCATCTAAGGATGGGCCCAACCCTGTGACTGGAGTTTTCAGTCCTAGTCCCCTGACCTTTGCATCTCTTCAGTCTGGTTGCTCCTGAGTTATATTCTATTATAATAAACCAGGAATCTAGTAAATAGAATGTTTCTCTGTGTTCTATGGGTTGCTCTAGCAAATTACACAAACCTAAGGAAGATGGGAGTCACTGGAACCTCCAATTTGTAGTCAGTTTGTCAAAAGCATAGGTAACAGTCTAGGTTTGTGACTGGCTTCTGAAGCAGTGTGTAGGGTTATAGCCTCATAGGACTGAACCCTTAAACTGTGGAATCTGATGCTATCTTTGGGTAGATAGTGTCAGAATTGAACCAAATTCTTGGACATGAGCAGGACGTTAGCAGGTGTCTGAGAATTGCCTAGTGTTATGTGGGAAGGCTCCTCTACAGATATACTTTATAATTGGGTTCAGGAACCTCAAAGAGCTAAGATGGGTAAACAAAAACATATTAATTATTAATCAGCAAAAAATGTTTTGGTAAAATCAACCACCATGTCCAACAAAAATTCCTGTTGTAAGGAAAAACCATCATGATTAAACTGATATTTTCTCATGCTAATAGCCAATATCATACAAAACAGGGAAACCTATGTACCATTCTGATAAACTCAAGAATAATGTAATGATACACACTTTTATCACTATTGTTTGTCATTATTCTAGAATATAATCAGTACAAGTAGCCATATGACCTGCTTAGGCCAATGAAACAAGGGTAAGTAACATAGCTACTTATACACTTACCTGTTTTTCTGAAAGTCAGTTCTTAGTAATGGAAGCAATATTTAGACGTTGCTTTACATTTTCTTTTTAATCAGATTTGATCAGAATCAAGTCAATTTCAGAAAGAAGTAAAGCAAGTGTATTTTTCCTTTTATTTTGGTCAACTTAATTACTGAAGTAGATACAAGAGGACAGAAAAAGAAGATATCTTAACACCATCCAAAGTATATAAAAATAATATAACTGACATTAATGATAATTAAGTTAACAGTAATTTAAGCAAACTTAGTTATCAAAGATTTCCAGCCAGGACTATTAGAAATTCATATGAAATAAAGGTTATTTGGCAAAGTAAAGCATGGAAATTTTTGCATATCTGATTCTGTTAAACTTGAATTTACAAATTAGTGCTTTATCGTTCCTTAAGAAGTAGTACACAATCTATTTATAAAATCATAAATATTAGGTAAAAAGGTTTTGCTTGATTACAAATAAGATTATTTTTAACATATTGCTATGGAGGGTTAGTTCACAAGTGATTATCAATACTTATAAAAGGTGTCATTCAAGATTTTTACCTGATTAAGAAAATATGAGTCCGTATCTTTTGAATTCTTTCCCTAAAGTGTGGAAACATTTGGGGACTAACCCTTACCTGATAAAAGTCTCTATTTGCAATACTTATGAAATTTTGTAATGGTTCTCCTCTTTTATGATGGTGTTAGAATAGACTATATCATGTTATAATAGCAAACAACCTAAAAATCTCAGTGTCTGAAAACAACAAAGTTTTCATTCTTTTTTTTGTGTGTGCACACTGCTGCTGTTCTTTGCCAGTGTCAAGTGCAGCTATTTCTCATATGCTGGATCTTTTACATATATATCTACACATATCTGTATATCCATGCACCAGAAGAAAAGACAAGTTGAAGAGTTGATCTTTGATAAGTATTTCCACCTGGAACTGATCCATATGATTTCAGCTCAACTATCATTGGCTGCAGGATGTCCTATAGCCTCATCTCTCCAAGGAGATGAGTGAGATCAGTAAGAAGAAAATCAGATTATCACCAAATAGTAGAAGTGTCTACCACAGGAATGTTTTGAATATATTTTTATTATAAGTAAATCAAATTAGAAAATCATTAATATTGCTTCTCATGGCACTCAACATATCTTACCGTAACATGTGGTCATGGTCATATACCCACACACACATACTCACTCCATACCCAAATCATGTAATTTACCCAGGAAGAAGGCAATACAGGGCCTCAGTTAACTGAACTTCAGTATAAATTTAAAAGCAACAGAATGCACAAGTCTTTTGATGAGATTACCTAATAATGTAACTAAAAAAATATTTAATTCTAGGAAGAATCATCTAAAGAGAGGGGGTCCAGAATAAATGGAAAGTAGATTATCCACTCTGAGCAATGGCTCTTTCTGTAGTATCTGAAAGCACAGGCTTCTCGTTTTCATTTCCAAAAACATCAATGCATCAAACTGAGAAGAAAAATTTCCGAGTAGGACACCGATATGTAAAGTAGTTTCATCAATCGCTGCCAGTCATGGAATTCTACAATACACTACATCTTACATTCACCTGACCCCAAACCCAGAACTATCTCAGATCTAATCTTATCAGCAGCAGGCATTTGGAGACCTTCATTTGGGACACTTCTCACTTTCTGTGTTTTGACAGTCCCTGTTGCTATGAACAAACTCAAGTAAGATCCAGTTGCTTGTTGTGAACAAGCCACCTCAACTTTGGATGTGTCTTGTGGTTTCTGACTCCTCATAAACTTCTGATTTCAGGTTAATTATGAATTCTGATGACTCGTAGCTTTAGTTTACTTATAGCTTTTGCAAACTCACTTCCTCTGCCATCTCAAGGTCTCTTTGTATCTCTTCAGGTGTTATTTCCATAATAAAATCCTGATGCTTTTCCGTGTTGAATAGTTATGTTTATCAGAAGAGATCTGACTTAACTAGCTAGCTACATCATGCCCATTTGGGTAGAATCTTAATTTTAATTCTCTTCAGGCAAAACTTACTAACCTAAATATCGGTTTCCTTTGAATCTGTGAGCCTGATGCGGGGCTCGATCCCAAGACCCTGAGTTCATGACCTGAGCCAAAGGCAGAGGCTTAACCCACTGAGCCACCCAACTGCCCCAAGATATACAATATTCTTAGGAAAAAGAACCATGAATAATTAATTATAAAAATTCTGCATGTTTTTTATATCTACATTTCTTTCTAATCTCTCCTAAATTTATCATTTATTGCTCTAATGCTCCACCTTACTATGAATATGGTCTCATACTTTTCAATTGACAACCACTTTTCTCTTACTCTTATAACCTGAAGAGATCCTTGGAGGGCATAGATTATGTTGGATCCAGGAATAAAATCCCACTGGGTAACACATGTTTATAAATTCTAAAGTACACTTTATTAGCATATAAATTGAAAATAGCAACTTTGATCACATTGTTTAATGAAAAACACCTCTTAGTACAAGTGAAAAACTATTTCCTTAATCCAGGTTGCTTAGAAAACAACAACAAAAACTACTTATGTGATTACTGCAAAAAGTGACAGGAGACAGAAAATCAAAGTGATGGCTGAACCAATCAACCTTTAGAAAAAATCTTATGTTAACTCTGGGCGAGTAAATAGCTGGATACATGTGTAGACAGAAACCCTTCCAATAATGTTCCTAATGTCAAGGTCTCTTGGGCAATAAAGACTTGCCTGTGATGAAGTCTATTAGGCAGCAACCTTATTAAACATGGCACACACAATTAGCTCTGGGTGACTACCTCCAGGATTCTCTCCTGTGACAATGCAACGAATCTTCATTTTTCCAATAAAAACTGATACAGCTTTGATCAAACCTTGTAAACTTCAATTTCCCCGGGTTAAAAATATTCCTAGAAATATTTTTTGAGAGCCAACATCATATAGACTTCCTTTTATTTTTCTTCTCATATGTTGCATTTTTAGTCTGTGTGCAAATGTCATAATTAAAGAATGAACTATTTCATGATGGTTTATCACTGAGTTCTACTGTTTTTATAATTATACCATGCAACTATTATGTCAAGTTGCACAAAAAGTATTCAACAAACTCATATTGCTATATACATTCTTATTCATGTGTTTTAGAGTACACATCAACTTAATAAAACAATTTTAATTGGGAAGGACATCTCACTATTCTTGACCACTGAATGATTACAAAGAGAGAGAATAAACACATTACTGATTTTGAAAAGGTGAACAACCAAAGGGGTACTGGTTTATAGATGAGAGTTATCTACAACAGCAACATAAAAAAATTGACAAAAGTAAGTAATAATATATAATAATCTAAAGAATTTTTGTGACTGAAAAACAAAATGCATAGTTTGAGGATAATATGTACTGTTATTTAAACACTGAAAGGTAAAAAGTATGCCAAGTAGTAGTAAATGGGAGACATCAGTTTTCCATAAAGAGTTGTAATCCTGCCTGGGGATAAGAAAGAGCCATATAATAGAGGTATAAAAAAATATGATTGCTTATTTTAACAAATTTAGTTTAGACATCTAAGTGAGAGAATTATACTGGAGGATCTCAAAAATACTGTTTTACTTTCCCATTGTGGCTTTAACAAATTAGAGCAAATTTTGTGGCTCAAACAACATAGATACATTATCTCACAGTTCTGGTATTTCAAAGTTCTCCAGAAAAGGATTTCACTGGCTAAAATGAAGATGTCAGTAGAACTGTCTTCTTCTTTTTTTTTTTTTTTGAATACTCCATCAAATAAAATTTTAATACTATATTTAGTAGTACTTCCTCAAGATTTTTTCCCAGTATTTTCTTTAATAGTTTTTTTTTTATTTTTTCAATGTTCCAAGACTCATTATTAATGCACCACACCCAGTGCTCCATGCAATATGTGCCTCCTTAATACCCACCATTAGGCTCACCCATCCCTCCACCCCACCCTCCAAAATCCTCAGTTTGTTTTTCAGAGTCCACAGTCTCTCACGGTTCATCTCCCCCTCCAGTTTTCCCCAATTCACTTTTCCTTTCCTTCTCCTAATGTCCTCCATGTTATTCCTTATGCTCCACAAGTAAGTGAAACCATATGATAATTGACTTTCTCTGCTGACTTATTTCACTCAGCATAATCTCTTCCAGTCCCATCCATGTTGATACAAAAGTTGGGTATAAATCCTTTCTGATGGCTGCATTATATTCCATTGTATATAAGGGCCATATCCTCTTTATCCTTTCGTCTGTTGAAGGGCATCTTGGTTTTTTCCACAGCTTTGTGATTGTGGACATTGCTGCTACAAACATTGGGGTACATATGGTCCATCTTTTAACTACATCTGTATCAAGTGTTGGAGAGGATGTGGAGAAAGGGGAACCCTCTTACACTGTTGGGAATGCACATTGGTGTAGCCACTTTGGAAAACAGTGTGGAGATTCCTCAAAAATCAAAAATAGAGCTACCCTGTGACCCTGAAATTTCACTATTGGATATTTACCCCAAAGAACTATATTCTTTTGTGGGGGCTCTAAGAGAAACTCCACTTCCTTGTCTTTCCAACTTCTAAAGGCTGCCTGTATTCTGTGGCTCATGGTCCCCTGTCAATATACCAGCAACATTTGCCCTGAGGACTGTTCAGAATCTTTGTCATAGCCTTTAACATAGAATTATGTTTAGATCAATCCAGTTTTTATCCAATTCATAGATCATATAAAAATACTTCTTCTTAAGGAGGTTCTTGGACTTCTCTGACCCATCTTCATACAGAGAACATATGAACTTACATGTTCAGTTAAAATTTTAATTAAGGTCTTCAATGTTGATGATAAAAATTGTCTCCTAACTCCTATCTGACTTATTTTCTTACAAATATCATCTTATATAATTGTACAAGTTACCTTCACTTTAGATTCATAATTCATAATTC
The DNA here is from genome assembly GCF_963455335.1 of Martes martes. Taxonomy (NCBI): domain Eukaryota; kingdom Metazoa; phylum Chordata; class Mammalia; order Carnivora; family Mustelidae; genus Martes; species Martes martes. The sequence goes on along the minus strand of NC_137890.1, from coordinate 39,840,408 downwards.
ACCATATCTTTTAACTATATTTGAGGTCCTATCAAAACCTCAGTGGAAAAAATCATTTACACTATATTTTAAAATCATATTTACAAAGGTGTATTTCAATATTGTTTTCTGAACTTTGATTGAAGTTCACTAAATTAAAAAGTCTATAATTTCTTCTTTATTTGTTCTAAATCATTGTTCAGGGTACTATGTATTTTAAGGAATAGCAAATTCTAAACCTTAAACCTGCAGACACTGTGTTTAGTATAAACAATATTTTATATTTCTAAAATATACATAAATGCATATTATATATATGTATCTCAACATTTGAGAGGCTCTCTATATAGTAATAATTATATATATATAAAAGATATATAAACATTTACATATAAACCTATAAATCTATATATAGAAACATTCAGATGCTTTTAGGCAAGACTGTCCCCATATCTGCACAGGGCGTAACGGGCGTAACACCCAGCTATCTCAAAACAAGCTGCATTAAGCATTTGTGTTACCTAATTGACTCTTGAAAGCATTTCTGTTTTCCTTCCCTTATATATTTCTAAATGTTATTTCTCACATTGAATTTTTCTCAGTTCTTGGAACTACTGAAACTTTGTCTTTTCTAAGGAGCTTCTATTTTTTCCCTATATCAGTGTCTTCCAAATGTTTACTACATCATTAAAATTCTTTTCTGAACCATGTCTAGACATGTATATCTTTTATTAACACTGCTCTAATATATTACATATAACACAAAGCACACAAAAATGAACATAGAAATATAGAAGAGTTAAAAATGTAATTAGAAATGCTAATACTTTATAGCATCATACTATGAAGATCATTATTCTGGATACTATCATTTTATTTCTTATACATGACTTGTGAGGAACCTAGAGGCAGTGGGATGCCAAATGAAAGAAATCTTATTGACTTGTTGGCAACATCAGTTTTTTGTCTTAATCCTCATTTTTTCAAGTTCTACTTTTTATTTGATAAAATGTTCTTTTTTGTGTGTTTTCATATCCTTTTTGGGAAAAAGTACTACAAAATAATTGTGCAATCTCTTGGATAGAGTATCAACATATCACAGAACATCAGAGCTCAAAGAGCAATTAGGTAAACACTGTAATTGTACAGGTAAGTAAAATAAGGCTTGCGAATTTTAAATATGTTCTCAAGGTCAGGATCCTTTCTATGTGTCACATCAGACTTAGTCTAATGTTTTAATTTCTTTAGCATTTCCAATAGGATCTTTACAAAGTGATTGATACTTTAGGAGTACTGTTTTGAATGGACTCAAATTTTAAAAGACTGCACAACTTCCAAAACTTAACAGCATTTCATTTATTTTTTTTAAGTATTCCACTGAGGAAACACATAGTTGCCCTGGCCAGAACTTCCCAAGCCACAACGCTCCATATTTATAATAGTGTACTTTCATGGTTCTTCCACAGGATCACATACCACAACCATCATCAAAGGAGGACTTTTCAAACTTAAAATGTCAGGGTTAATCTCATCACAAGAATCCCTTGTTTGGGGCACCTGGTGGCTCAGTCAGTTAAGCATCTGACTCTTGATTTAGGCTCAGGTCATGATGCACAGGGTCCTGAGACTGGGCCCTGTGTTGGTCTCTGCACTCAGCATGCAGTCTGCTTGAGATTCTCTCTCTCCCTCTCCCCCTGCTCCCACTGGCTCTCTCACTCTCAAATAGATAAATGAAATCTTAAAAAAAAAAAAAAAAAAGAATCCCTTGTTGTAGGCTTTTGACATGTGAAAATAAATGGCAAAAAAGGAAAGCTTCTCAGAGCAATGTGAGGACATTTCTACTTAAGAATCAATTGCAGGGGTGCCAGGGTGACTCATTAAGCATCTGCCTTAGGCTCAGGTCATGATCCCAGGGTCCATGCTCTGCGGGGAGCCTGTTTCTTCCTCTCCCACTCTCTCTGCTATGTTCCCTCTCTTGCTGTGTCTCCCTCTGCCAAATAAATAAATAAAATCTTAAAAAAAAAAAAAAAAAGAAGGAATCAATTGCATGCAAAGACGAGAGGTAAGGACTAAGAAGATAAAATTCAAATTGGTGAAATGTAAAGCCTCATCCTTAATTAAAGCAACTGTAAACATTGGCAGGCTTAGGTGTCTGGTTGTACCTAAAGAGGCCTCCATCTTCCTTCATTTCTGAACACTTAGGTGGCTTTGCTTTGATTGTACCATATCAAATCTTCAGTTGAATAATAATTTAGAAAGCAACTATGTCTACCATAATCACTTTAAATGAGCCAAGATTTTATGAAATCTAAAATGTGATAGCAATATTGGCTTAAGGCCTAATAAAACCCTAATATATGTGCAGTCACAACTGGTCTTCTTTGTGTTTCTGAACCTGGGTGATATGTTTGTTTGTTTTTCTAGAGGCTGGGAACTTGAATAGGGAGCTGAAGGAATAAACCCTGTGTGATCGTGATACCTAAACAACTTAATTGGTGTGATTCACAAAACGAGATATAGAAATGGAAATGAATAACAATACAATTTTGTACAGTTCTTTTCATTTTCTAATCACTGCCAAAACAATGAAGCATAACTGCACTTATGTAGACAAATAAATAAGAGATAAATTGATAAATTCGGATTATGATGCCATTGCAAAAATTACTAAAATGATGAAAATTCATTTTCTTGGTTTGGACAAATCTGGTAGTTATATTAAAATATGCACTAGGGAACATTTTCAAAGCTTTTATGGTGTCTTTTATGCTTCTACACGTTCTGGTTTTGAGAGGGAGAATTGCCCTGGAGAAGAAATCCTTCAGAAAGAAGAAGAGAGGGAACACAAGGACTCAGAAAAAAAAAAAAAAAAGAAAGAAAGAAAAAAAAAGTTTGCAACTGCAGAGAATGATTAGTACAAGGAAAAGGAGGAGGAGACATCTGTTGGTGAAATGATTTTTAGAGATAATTAAGTGCATTCATCCAGAAATAACACATATTATACATCGTTTGCAGGCACACATGGCTTTACTAAAAACAAGAGAGACTTTGAAAGGCCCACAAAAAGAATCAGCAGCTTTGAACCGAAGTCACCAGAATGTCAGCCCTCCCTGTGTGCCCCACCTCAGCCTTCCTAAATGCCTTTCAGTCTCCAGAATAGATTTTATTGCAGGATATATATATATACTATTTACAGAAGTAAGGTTTTCAGGAAGTATTGTCAGAAAAGCATCACTTGGTCCTCGTGTTTCTTAAGTGGCTTAGATTAATATCCTATTTCAGTCTCCTGGAATTTAATTGAATTTCCGAACATCTCAAAAGTCCATGTGTAAAGAATATTAGTGTTCCAATCCAATAAATGGATGCAGCCTTTTTTTTTCTTACGCACAGACCAAAGCAATTGACCTGACAGTAATGACTATTTCAAGCACTTAATAAAAATTAACCTCAAAAATAAAGTTTAGATTTTGCTTGATATTTGCTTATTTAATCTTCTTCCATAATAAATTTAGGCTGCATATCTTTGTATGTGATGCCTTTTTGTGAGCTTTAAATACAGTCTTTAAAGCACTAAATGATGGGCCTTGAAATGTAGTTAAAAAAATAAGAACAAGGTAAAAGATCTTTAGGAACATGCTTGGTTTTTAAATAGAAATGAATTTGAAAGTTTTAGATCTCTCTCTATATGTATATATTAATTACAGTAATTTCCTTCCATCAATTGAGATTAACCATAACAATAAAATAGTTGGTATTTTTACATAAATTATTTGACATTTAAACATTGGACCTCTCTCAACTCCTCTACCATGTTTATGACCAGGCACTTCAGCATATAATAAAACTGTAGTAATTCTTTAAGAACTAACCCCAATGCATTCTAATTCTCTTGTAATTAGGACGCTTTCAGCTCTGTGTCACTCCTCCTCCACCAAACAAAGTAAGTTTTTAAATAATAAAAATATAATATTGCACATAATAAAAAATCACAAGGTAAGATGCTTCCATGCTTAATAAATTCCTTAGCTCAAATCATCAAGGATCCCATTTCTCTGGATTCGCCTTTCTAGCCATCTCCTTATAGTGTCAGCAGACCTCAATACTCAGATACGGTTGCCGTTGTTCCAAGTGTGGAAGGGAGATGACACTTTTAAAAAAGCAGATGAGAAAAGGCATGCCTCTCCTTAAGTTTTTGTTGTTGTTGTTGTTGTTGTTGTTGTTTTTAATGAGTGAGAACAATTTTCTCAGATGTGTCTAGCATGGTCCTATCTGAGTGGCTAGAATCATGTCACATGGCTATTCACATGCCTATGTCTAGAGAGCTAGAATTACCATGATTTCTTAGGCTTAGACTCACCAAGATCAGCTACCATATGGCTTT